>NC_041231.1:1232348-1236139 GCF_002837175.3 Physeter macrocephalus | reverse complement strand
CTGCGCCATCAGAGCAAGAGCTGCTTCCTCGTCCTTCACTTTCACTGTCACACATGGCTCTGGTGACCATGCCCAAGGCTTTTCCATTGAAAACCCCCACCACTGTGCCAGCCCTTCGGTTCTGGCACCCGCGCCCCCTCCCTCACTCAAACTCCCAAAAGGGTAACAGGCTGTGTCCACCTCCCCCTGCTCCAGGTACCCGCAGGGTCCTCCTCACCCTCGCCTCACCTACCCTGTGAGCAGGGCTCTGCCCCATCTTCCTCCACCCCCCACCCCCCACCCCTCTGTCGGTAAGCGCACACACACTCTCCTTGAAATTCTACCCCCCAGTGGTTTGGGAGACAGGGAAAGTTTCTGGCTCTGCCTCTATCTTCCTTGATTTCTCTTTTTTTCGAAGAGGTTCAGCAAGGACCCTAGACCCTGACGGTCCCCTACGTTTGCAAATGCTGAAATATGTGTATAGGCTCTGAACTGTCTCCTAAATCACGATTCAAGCAGGAGTCTCTTTCCTACAGACAAATGAATGTCACCAGTTAAGCTCTTCAATAACTTTTGCTAAAGTTTAACTCTCACTTGATGACCATTTTCCACAAAGAAAGCAAAGAAAAATTTAAACAGCTTCATAAGAATTACTGCCGCTGTAATGACAAGTAAGAAAAAAATCAGGATGCTGAGCAGTTTGCTCAACTCGTTCTGTACAAGCCAGGCGGTTCCTCCCACGGCAGCCAACGCCAGGTCACGTCTCAATCAATTTTAAAATGACTACAAGTCATTAACCTTCTGCGATTCTTAAGAAACATCAGTGTCACAGCCTGTCAGGTCCCTCACATGAATACACCCAAATATTAACGAGCCACCACCCTCCTTCCAAACCGCCCCCTGTGGTTTTGAGTCTTGTCAGTAATGTGACTGCCACTCTCCTAGGTACCGAGTTCTAACCTTAGGAAGGATGTCTTACTCTTCCCTCTAGGCTGCCGCTAAGCTACAGGCTCCCTGAGGCGCGACCATGAGCTACACCCACCCGGTCATACTGTCCACGCAGCCGTGACGCGCCCTTGTATACACACGACAGCGCTGAGCAGAGCTGTGTGTGACCTGGGGAACGTCCTACCTGTGGTGTAGGGGAGCCCCTCTCAGCCCCGCCTGGTCCAGTTCAGCTCTCAAGGCTTCCAGGGTTAGTACGAGCTGATCCTACAAAACAGCAAATGACATAACACTGCACCTACTGCTTCCAGGATACAAGACGACTTACATCAAACGCGCTCAAATGCTGAACAAACCCTAACAGGTGACGTCAGCAGTGATAAATTCCGAACATTTTAATCCTGAGAAAATTTTCTCCAAGAGTCCTACAGCAGACATAAACGCTCAGACCAGCATTAACTTTATAACCCGTAGTGCACAAAAAGTTACATCTTGTCGTAGAAAAGCTCCCAGAAGAGAAACACCAAGCCATTAACACTAATGAACTCTGAGACAAGCTGCACTTGGGGCAGGGGTGGGGGACACGCACGTGGGATTCACTCTCCGGCGCACTCGCTCCTCTGCACTGCTTTTAGCTGTCTACACCAAGCACACATCCACTCGTGGGCCGTCTCCACTCCCAACGTCACTTCCTCACCGGGCAAAGCGACAGGCAGACTGCCAGAGTCTCTGAGTCAATGGACAGCCTTCCTGCTCTGCGCTGTGGGCCACAGCTGCCACTCGCCTCACGTGCCTACTGAGCGCCTGAGACGGGCCACCCCGAAGCGCCAAGTGCCGTGACCAGGAACCACACCGCAGGCTTCAAAGACTCAAGGCGGACAGAAGAACGTAAAGTAGCTCATTCGTTTCTAGAGCAGTTATACGATAAGATAACATTCCAACTACATTAGGTAAAATACAATAAAAATTAACTTCACCTGTTTCTTTTTACGCATTTAAATGTGGCTACTAGGAAATTTTAGATTACACATGTGGCTCTTATTATCTTTCTGATGGACAGCCCTGTTCCAGATGAAAGGCTCCTGCTTTGTTTCAGCTTTCAAATGAACCCAGAAAGGACTCAGAATTCTGAACCACGCGCACCGGCTGGACTCTAAATCCATCTAAAATGCTAAGGCGTTCAACACACAAATCCAGGAGTGCTATATATGTTATAGCAGTGGACTAGCCATAAAGAAAATGTAACTCAACGTCTGCTAAACGGCTGTAGTAATTATAATAACAATGAACCCAGCTCAATTCAGCTCTTAACAGATTTCTAAACAATCTAGAGATTGAAGCACCTTATCATGTTGCATTTCTTCTAATTGCTTTTTTGCATTTTCAACTTCTCGTAGGAGGGAATTCTGAAAAAGATATAAATAGCCTTTTAGTGTTAATCCTTAAAAGTGTTCCACGTACTACAGGACGGCTACGGTTCTGTTTGAAACAGTGAAGCACCGCGGGAAGGAATGGGCCGCGTGAACATGGTAACGGGTAGATCACGCTCCCAGAGTGAAATGCCAGCCGCGAGGCCAGACGACACCTTTTAATAATAACTTGTACATATAAAATTTCCTTCTTCACCGACTGATTTTCTAGATATAAGGAGGTCAAGTTCATGGGGTAAGTTAAACTGGTTTACACCGGCTTTCAGCTTTTGCAGTTCAGTGGTCACTCGGGAAACCGGCACAAGTTTCACATGCAAAATTCAAACCTGAGACAAAAATATCCCTACCTTAGGGCCGGCCCGCAGATCAGGGAGGAAGTGAGGTAACTGCCCTATGTGGTCTCTAGTAATGCATTTCATCATGGGTTTTGTGTAAAATAAAATGTGCCACATAATTAGTAGCAATCACTGGTCTCTCCCAAACAAGCATCACCCCAGGTGCCAATCGCAGGGAAGATTCTTGGGCCTCATCTTTAGGGCACTGGTGCAGTCGGGACAGGTTTTCTTTTTTATCAAACCTGAACCAAAGTGTCGCCCATCAGAGCTTCTCTGACATAGATTCTAGGCTACTCCTTTACTCTGGTTACAGCTAAAGTAGTTCCATGATGAGAGTAGCAAGAGTCCAGGCTTAGACATTTTCCAAACCAAATGAAAAGAGAGAAGGCTGGAGCTGGAATATGAGAACGCTTGTTTTTAGATGGTTAAATCTTTTATATTACATCACACAAAAAAGACAGAAATAAACCTCTAACACAAGAGCAACGAAGGGGTGAGGGTGGACCTAGAAAATTCTGGCGCGGGGGCTGATAAACTCGGCCCGTCAGCCAGGTCCGGCCCACTGCCGGCTCCTCTAAGTTTCAGCGGCACACGACCACGTCCATCCCTTTACGGATTTTGCCAGTGGCTGCTTTCGTGCTACTTAATTGATCGGCATGGACTTCTTCTACTCAGTTACTCACAATTGGTAAACGCCTAAGACATTTACTGCGTGGTTGGCCCGCTATGGAAACAGTTCTCCAGCTCTTGTTCTGGAGAGTAAGAATGATAGGCAATTTCCCATACGCACAGCCTGGGCAAGGACATAACCACTGGCGCCCCTTTTGCCAAGGGGCCTCCAGGGGCGTTGCGCTAGCGCACCTTATCTTCCAGAGCTGCCATTCTCTCTTTAAGATGAAGCTGAAGCCTCTCGTTAGATTCTGAAAGAAGCTTGTCAACAGTGTCTGATAAGCGTTTATTATGTTCTTCATTCATTTTTTCTCTCTGCCTTGCCTAAAATAGGAGAAACAAACACTTATAAACTTCAGGAACAACTACGGTCGTTATTTTAAAAGTGCCAAGGAAGGACGACGTGACTGGCCTATGCCCTGGCCCCCCAGGC
>NC_041231.1:1219380-1229699 GCF_002837175.3 Physeter macrocephalus | reverse complement strand
ACAGAGCCCCCCGCCGCCCCCCTGCGCCATCAGAGCAAGAGCTGCTTCCTCGTCCTTCACTTTCACTGTCACACATGGCTCTGGTGACCATGCCCAAGGCTTTTCCATTGAAAACCCCCACCACTGTGCCAGCCCTTCGGTTCTGGCACCCGCGCCCCCTCCCTCACTCAAACTCCCAAAAGGGTAACAGGCTGTGTCCACCTCCCCCTGCTCCAGGTACCCGCAGGGTCCTCCTCACCCTCGCCTCACCTACCCTGTGAGCAGGGCTCTGCCCCATCTTCCTCCACCCCCCACCCCCCACCCCTCTGTCGGTAAGCGCACACACACTCTCCTTGAAATTCTACCCCCCAGTGGTTTGGGAGACAGGGAAAGTTTCTGGCTCTGCCTCTATCTTCCTTGATTTCTCTTTTTTTCGAAGAGGTTCAGCAAGGACCCTAGACCCTGACGGTCCCCTACGTTTGCAAATGCTGAAATATGTGTATAGGCTCTGAACTGTCTCCTAAATCACGATTCAAGCAGGAGTCTCTTTCCTACAGGCAAATGAATGTCACCAGTTAAGCTCTTCAATAACTTTTGCTAAAGTTTAACTCTCACTTGATGACCATTTTCCACAAAGAAAGCAAAGAAAAATTTAAACAGCTTCATAAGAATTACTGCCGCTGTAATGACAAGTAAGAAAAAAATCAGGATGCTGAGCAGTTTGCTCAACTCGTTCTGTACAAGCCAGGCGGTTCCTCCCACGGCAGCCAACGCCAGGTCACGTCTCAATCAATTTTAAAATGACTACAAGTCATTAACCTTCTGCGATTCTTAAGAAACATCAGTGTCACAGCCTGTCAGGTCCCTCACATGAATACACCCAAATATTAACGAGCCACCACCCTCCTTCCAAACCGCCCCCTGTGGTTTTGAGTCTTGTCAGTAATGTGACTGCCACTCTCCTAGGTACCGAGTTCTAACCTTAGGAAGGATGTCTTACTCTTCCCTCTAGGCTGCCGCTAAGCTACAGGCTCCCTGAGGCGCGACCATGAGCTACACCCACCCGGTCATACTGTCCACGCAGCCGTGACGCGCCCTTGTATACACACGACAGCGCTGAGCAGAGCTGTGTGTGACCTGGGGAACGTCCTACCTGTGGTGTAGGGGAGCCCCTCTCAGCCCCGCCTGGTCCAGTTCAGCTCTCAAGGCTTCCAGGGTTAGTACGAGCTGATCCTACAAAACAGCAAATGACATAACACTGCACCTACTGCTTCCAGGATACAAGACGACTTACATCAAACGCGCTCAAATGCTGAACAAACCCTAACAGGTGACGTCAGCAGTGATAAATTCCGAACATTTTAATCCTGAGAAAATTTTCTCCAAGAGTCCTACAGCAGACATAAACGCTCAGACCAGCATTAACTTTATAACCCGTAGTGCACAAAAAGTTACATCTTGTCGTAGAAAAGCTCCCAGAAGAGAAACACCAAGCCATTAACACTAATGAACTCTGAGACAAGCTGCACTTGGGGCAGGGGTGGGGGACACGCACGTGGGATTCACTCTCCGGCGCACTCGCTCCTCTGCACTGCTTTTAGCTGTCTACACCAAGCACACATCCACTCGTGGGCCGTCTCCACTCCCAACGTCACTTCCTCACCGGGCAAAGCGACAGGCAGACTGCCAGAGTCTCTGAGTCAATGGACAGCCTTCCTGCTCTGCGCTGTGGGCCACAGCTGCCACTCGCCTCACGTGCCTACTGAGCGCCTGAGACGGGCCACCCCGAAGCGCCAAGTGCCGTGACCAGGAACCACACCGCAGGCTTCAAAGACTCAAGGCGGACAGAAGAACGTAAAGTAGCTCATTCGTTTCTAGAGCAGTTATACGATAAGATAACATTCCAACTACATTAGGTAAAATACAATAAAAATTAACTTCACCTGTTTCTTTTTACGCATTTAAATGTGGCTACTAGGAAATTTTAGATTACACATGTGGCTCTTATTATCTTTCTGATGGACAGCCCTGTTCCAGATGAAAGGCTCCTGCTTTGTTTCAGCTTTCAAATGAACCCAGAAAGGACTCAGAATTCTGAACCACGCGCACCGGCTGGACTCTAAATCCATCTAAAATGCTAAGGCGTTCAACACACAAATCCAGGAGTGCTATATATGTTATAGCAGTGGACTAGCCATAAAGAAAATGTAACTCAACGTCTGCTAAACGGCTGTAGTAATTATAATAACAATGAACCCAGCTCAATTCAGCTCTTAACAGATTTCTAAACAATCTAGAGATTGAAGCACCTTATCATGTTGCATTTCTTCTAATTGCTTTTTTGCATTTTCAACTTCTCGTAGGAGGGAATTCTGAAAAAGATATAAATAGCCTTTTAGTGTTAATCCTTAAAAGTGTTCCACGTACTACAGGACGGCTACGGTTCTGTTTGAAACAGTGAAGCACCGCGGGAAGGAATGGGCCGCGTGAACATAGTAACGGGTAGATCACGCTCCCAGAGTGAAATGCCAGCCGCGAGGCCAGACGACACCTTTTAATAATAACTTGTACATATAAAATTTCCTTCTTCACCGACTGATTTTCTAGATATAAGGAGGTCAAGTTCATGGGGTAAGTTAAACTGGTTTACACCGGCTTTCAGCTTTTGCAGTTCAGTGGTCACTCGGGAAACCGGCACAAGTTTCACATGCAAAATTCAAACCTGAGACAAAAATATCCCTACCTTAGGGCCGGCCCGCAGATCAGGGAGGAAGTGAGGTAACTGCCCTATGTGGTCTCTAGTAATGCATTTCATCATGGGTTTTGTGTAAAATAAAATGTGCCACATAATTAGTAGCAATCACTGGTCTCTCCCAAACAAGCATCACCCCAGGTGCCAATCGCAGGGAAGATTCTTGGGCCTCATCTTTAGGGCACTGGTGCAGTCGGGACAGGTTTTCTTTTTTATCAAACCTGAACCAAAGTGTCGCCCATCAGAGCTTCTCTGACATAGATTCTAGGCTACTCCTTTACTCTGGTTACAGCTAAAGTAGTTCCATGATGAGAGTAGCAAGAGTCCAGGCTTAGACATTTTCCAAACCAAATGAAAAGAGAGAAGGCTGGAGCTGGAATATGAGAACGCTTGTTTTTAGATGGTTAAATCTTTTATATTACATCACACAAAAAAGACAGAAATAAACCTCTAACACAAGAGCAACGAAGGGGTGAGGGTGGACCTAGAAAATTCTGGCGCGGGGGCTGATAAACTCGGCCCGTCAGCCAGGTCCGGCCCACTGCCGGCTCCTCTAAGTTTCAGCGGCACACGACCACGTCCATCCCTTTACGGATTTTGCCAGTGGCTGCTTTCGTGCTACTTAATTGATCGGCATGGACTTCTTCTACTCAGTTACTCACAATTGGTAAACGCCTAAGACATTTACTGCGTGGTTGGCCCGCTATGGAAACAGTTCTCCAGCTCTTGTTCTGGAGAGTAAGAATGATAGGCAATTTCCCATACGCACAGCCTGGGCAAGGACATAACCACTGGCGCCCCTTTTGCCAAGGGGCCTCCAGGGGCGTTGCGCTAGCGCACCTTATCTTCCAGAGCTGCCATTCTCTCTTTAAGATGAAGCTGAAGCCTCTCGTTAGATTCTGAAAGAAGCTTGTCAACAGTGTCTGATAAGCGTTTATTATGTTCTTCATTCATTTTTTCTCTCTGCCTTGCCTAAAATAGGAGAAACAAACACTTATAAACTTCAGGAACAACTACGGTCGTTATTTTAAAAGTGCCAAGGAAGGACGACGTGACTGGCCTATGCCCTGGCTCCCCAGGCTGCCCCCCCACCACGCGCTGCCGTCTCCGCTGGACTCTGCACCGTCGCCAGAACCCACTGGATCATCGCCAGAGTGGGCTGCAGGTGCAGAGAAAGGTCCCTCCCACTGCTCCTGTTGACAAAGCACCCAGCGGGCCTCATTAGCGTGCCAGCCATTAACTGTCGGACGGACTCAGGGAGCACATTTACGTGCAGAAAACAAGCATCTTTTAAAGGGGACCAGCCTACACAAACACTGGAGGGGGAACTTCCCAGCATGTTAACAGAAGCGTGAATCTGGATTAAGGGGGTAAAATGAATTCAACTTATAAAGCAAAAGGTAAAAAATTTCATTTGGGGAAAAAAACCAGTGGAGATAGACTTTCACATGTTTTTCTTTATACTCTTAACGTCACCTGAATTCTTTGTAACGATAATTTATACTAAAAAACTAGAAATAATTACTGCAAGTAATTTTTAAATGTAATAAAATTGGTAAGTCTGTGTTCTATAAAAGTAGCATCCACTTCATGGTTCCAAAAGCTTATTTTCACCCCACAGCCTGAACAAACACAGAAGAAAAGTGGAGGGGACAGAAAGTGCTGACAGGCAGCACACGTCAGGGCGGGGCCCCTCGGCAGGTCTCCCTAGGGTGCTGGAAGCACTAAGTACAAAGCGCTCAGAATCACGCCCAAAACACAGCAACCACCATCATCTAGAAGAGACCCGGCTCACCGTACGCTAAGGCTGTCAGCATTCAAATTTTTTAAAAAGATAAATAAATTGATTCATTTATTTATTTTTGGCTGTGTTGGGTCTCTGTTGCTGCGCGCGGGCTTTCTCTAGCTGCGGCGAGCGGGGGCTCCTCTTGCTTGCGGTGCGCGGGCTTCTCACTGCGGTGGCTCCTCTTGTTGCGGAGCGCGGGCTTCAGTAGTTGTGGCTCGCGGGCTCTAGAGCGCAGGCTCAGTAGTTGCAGCGCAAAGGCTTAGTTGCCCCGCGCCATGTGGGATCTTCCCGGACCAGGGCTCGAACCCGCGTCCCACTGCACTGGCAGGTGGGTTCTTAACCACTGTGCGACCGGGGAAGCCCCCTCAAATATTTTTAGAGCAAAACCACTTAAAAGTTTGCTTGGAATTGCCTTAGTCATAAACAGCATCCCTATCTCGACGAGTTCTGGAAGTAATGAAGTGCACCCCTCAAGCGGTGAGAGTCGAATTCTCTGCCTAAGAGGGGAGGGCGCGTGCCTGTGTCGGGGGCAGGGGCGCCTGGCATGCGGATCTCCTGATGGGAGGCGGACGCTTCCCTTCCCGGAAGCTCACGTTTGATGCTCTGCAGTCCAGGCCCAGGAACGCCGCTTTCTGGTGGTGACAATACTGATGTCGTACGCCCGGACCTGGGGCCACCACTCACTCAATTTCCTGGATGTTCCATCTTGCCGTGTGACCAACCCTTCCAGAAAAACCCTCTCAGGACTCAGCTGATGTGAGCCTCCACCGCCACACTTTCCTGATGCTCCTTTTCATCCCAGCTCAAGTGCGGTTCTCCTCCTGCTCAGGAACGGCCATCCCTACGTCTACCTTTGTGTCTGGAACAATACTTTGGGATTCAGGACAAAGATCAGGCCCGCGACCTGAATCTGGGACTCCAGTGCCACAGCCCAGGCAAGCAGACCCAACACCTAGGACGCTGCGCCTTAAGTTTCATGGGCACCCCGGGCTGGCACCTCAGGCTTGTTGGAGGGGGGCCGGTAAGGTCCCACCTGTACCTGGAGCAGCTCCCGCAACAGGCTGGTCGGAGCGGCAAGCGGCCTCCTCCCCCCTACACACCGCCCGCGGGCGACCATGCGGTGGGCGCACCAGTCAGCAGACGGCACGCAGATGAGGCCGCGCGCTGAAGGCACACGGCAGGCGGGGGGTGGGGAGCGGCGGAGAAAGGGGCGCCGCGCCCTGCCCGCGCCACGTGCCCAGGTCCGGCTCGGCCTCTCGGCCCGGACACGTACCCGCTGCAGCTCCTGATGCTTCTCCTCCAGCTGTGCTTCCATCTGGCGCAGCCTCTCCTCGATGTTGCCGTGTCTCTCTTCGGCCTGCCAGCAAAGAATGGTGTCAGTTCGGCTCACAGTTGCCCTTCCTGACAATACGCGGGGTGCGACTGCAGTAGCAACAAGCAGGACGTGCCCTGCGCGGACTACGCGCCCCGCGTTCAGTGCGAGGCACGCGCTGACGTCTGCTCGCACGTCCTGCGTGGCCTCGTGCGTGACACCGGGAGGCGGTTCACCCTCTCGGGCAGGCGACTGAGGCGTGACAGGCGCTGGCGATCGGCTTGAGAGAGAAGATGGGCTCCCCCCGCCCCAGGCCCCACAGCCGTGGCCCAGCCTCAGGCTGCTCTGGGCGGGGCAGCATGGGAAGCAGGAAGCGGCAAGCGCACAAGAGCAATGTACACATTCTACCTTCCTAAGCTGGGAGGTAAGTTCGAACAGTTTAGCTTCCTTAGTGGCAGAGTTTCCAGAAGACAAAAGGTCAGACTACAAGGCCGACCAGGGACAGGAGAGATGACAGGGGAGAAAAGAAACCGAGACTTTAAATGCAGATCACGAAGGAAAAGGAGCGCTTCTGTTACAGCTGTTAGCAGTGAACTTGCTCTAAGGAAGGTCTGCGAGCACCTGACGCCATCTGCCCACCCCGGGTCTGTCCGGCCCCCTCAGCAGCTCACTGAGCTCCGGGCAGGCCACACAAGACTCCTGACGGATGCACCAGCACGGGCCAGGGCCCGCTCCTCTGGGCCTGGCCAGCGCCTACTGGCAGTGCAGGACCAGGCCTTAAAGACTGGGCCGTCGGCTGGTTGGGCGCTTCCTCCCCCCGTGTGGACGAGCCGCCCCCAGCGCCGCTGCATCACCCGGACACCCCCTCTCACCTGCCGGCTCTCCAGGGACGGTGAGGCTGTGAGGGCAGGGACCGGGTCTTGCACATGCCCCACCATGATTTGTGGAGCCAGTGAACGGATAAAGACTCAAAGTCTTGTTTATTACAAAGTTACTTTGGCGGTCTTCAAAGGAGAATGGGATTTTCCTATTTCTGAGAAAAACTACCCTGCTCTTACACAAAGCTTCTATCCTAAGCTTGGAGTCGCCGACCTAAGTAGCTCCGAGCAGCAGTGACTCCGAGCTGACGCGCCCTGGGGACACACAGAACACATGTGACAGAACGGGAGGGAAAACAATGCGGGGGCGACACAGAAGCAGGGATCATGTCTGGCACTGAAACTTGGTCCAGTCTCAGACAGCACGGCGCCGAGGACAAGTCTGAGCTGCCTGGGGGCTGACAGGACCACAGGGCTAAGGCGGCCGCGAGGAGGCCCGGGCAGCACCTTGGAGAGCGCGGCCGCGCGCTGGGCCAGCTCCGCCTCCACCTCGGGGAGGGTCTCCGCTCGCCGCAGGGTCTGGTGCAGCTTCTGCTCCGCCAGCTCCAGGCGCTCCTGCAACTGGCGGTTTTTATCCTCCGTCTACAGGATGAGAGCGAAGCGTCAAAACGGGGCAAACGGTTCGGCCATTTCCATTTCTAATAGTCTACTAAATGCGTTCTGATGGAAGCACAGCTGTTTTGGCAGCTGCTTCATTCACAGTGAAGTTTTTCTTTCTGTGAAGAGCGCACACCCACTTTCTCGGGCTTGATTTCAATGTGCAAAACACCTCTTGCCAAAGTATTTGCTCTTCCTAAATACCTCCAAAGGAGTCTTAAAACACACACACACACACACACACACACACACACACACACACACACACACAAGTTCCTATACATTAAAGCAAACCGGTTTTCTGTAGGAGCTTATTTATTCTTATTGACAAGTTAAGGAAAGAAGGGTTCAGTACTAACCCTTCGCAAAACATCATCAGAATCATCATTTGAAGGGAACCCTACTGACAACAGGCTGCCACGGGCATGTAAGCCAAAACACAGCTTTCATCTCCTTTGAAATCCAGACCTGCTAAGAGCGCGCCTAAGGGAATACTGGTCAAGTTTTAGCTTTGGAAACGTAGGGTCATTCTTTTAGAAAATCCTCTTACTCCGAAAAATTTAGACAGATTTTTCTTTCTTTAAAAAAGGGAAAATGTTAAATCATCTATAAGCTCAGTTCCTGAGAGGTTAACACTTGTTTCTATGCAGCCTTCTTCTTTTATCTGTGTGCATATTATCTCTAGGTACATATACAAACAACAGATTATGCTTTAAAACCCTCAGAAAATAACAGCACATGGTACGTAGTATTTTCTGATCTGCCTGTTAAAGTCATTATTTTGAACATTTTAAGGCTCTTAATTAGCATTCCACACCATAAGTTTTAATGGCTTTCTAGTATTTTATTTTTATTTTGGGGCCACTGATACACTTTATAATACACCAGGCAAACTCACTTTGTTTTTCAGAAGCCAGGTTTGGTTCCCCTGGTTAACTCTCGGTTATCTGAGACCACACAGAAACAGCAGCAAGTGAGGCTAACCAAACCACAGGAGGCACAATCTCTCAATCCGCCATTTACCACACTGACCCCAGTTACCAACAGGCAGCCAGCTGCCTTGAAGTTCCTTGCCACTCTCTGCTCTTTTGGTAAAAATGCTAACAAGCAACAGAAGAGTCAGGAGCGCAGCTCCACAAAATGGTTAAACCAAATCCTAAAAAAATGAAAACCTGTAAGTTGCAGTCACCCACAATTTTTTAAAAATTTATTTTATTCTAGCACAGTTGATTTACAATGTACACCACACTTCTGAACATAATATTCTACGATCATAAAAACGTGACACTGGGACTTGATTTCCAACATGGAAGTCCCAGGAAAAGGTCTTCCCCCTTCATTAGTGATTAATTAATAAAAGCCAGACAAAATTCAATAAAAACCACTACCTGTCGGCGCACAGACTCCTTATTCGCAATTTCATTCTCCAGTTTATCGTTGAGGTCGTGCACAGAGGTGGCTTCACGCTGCGCTGCGAGGTAGCGTTTCTCGAGAGTAGTGACTCTCTCTTCCATGTCTTCCTTCTGGGCCATGGCCTATGTCGGGCATTTCAGAGGGAGAGAAGGCAAGTAACCAATACGTAACAGACGGGTGCACTCAGAGAGAGGACAAACTGGGCTGAATCCTAAGTTTCAAATCAAATATAAAATCACTGTCCTCAAAATTAGATCGACAGACACGCCAGTTTTCTCCGATGTGAATGAAAACGCACCTACCTCAAAGATCATAAATATTCACCAAGTAATCAGCACTCATCTGTCTTTTTCATTTATTTTTTAAATATTTATTTATTTTGACTGCACTGGGTTTAAGCCGTGAAACGCAGGATCTTTGTTGCGGCCTGTGAACTCTGAGCTGCGGCGTGCGGGACCCAGTCCCCCGACCAGGGATCGAGCCCGGGCCCCTGCGCTGGGAGCGTGGAGTCTTCCCCGCCAGCCCACCAGGGACGTCCCAGCACTCATCTGTCTTAATGCTATGTCTGGCCACTCAGTTTACCAAGCTTATCCTTTTCTACATAATATTACCAAAAAAAAAAAAAGAAAAAGTATAAAAAGTAGGCCCCTGCGCTGGGAGCGTGGAGTCTTCCCCGCCAGCCCACCAGGGACGTCCCAGCACTCATCTGTCTTAATGCTATGTCTGGCCACTCAGTTTACCAAGCTTATCCTTTTCTACATAATATTACCAAAAAAAAAAAAAGAAAAAGTATAATAAAGTATCCTGTTATTGCAAGAATTCCAGGAGGGGGAACGTATCCGCCATGAAGACAGGACCTCTGTTTGCCTCACGATACAGGTGGAGATACAACAGTGAGATATGTGTCTCATTTTCTTGGGTAAAAGTTGGATGAAATCTCATCCAATTACCACAGAATTAAAGCAATAATATTAACAAATGGAAACAGAACTCAAAGTTTAATACAACTGGGGACTTCCCCGGTGGCCCAGTGGTTAGGAATATGCCTGCCAGTGCAGGGGACGTGGGTTTGATCCCTGGTCCGGGAAGATCCCACGTGCCGTGGAGCAACTAAGCCCACGCGCCACAACTACCGAGCCTGCGCTCTAGAGCCCGCGAGCCACAACTACTGAGCCTGCACTCTAGAGCCTGCGAGCCACAACTACTGAGCCCGTGCGCCACAACTACTGAAGCCCACGCACCTAGAGCCCGTGCTCCGCAACGAGAGAAGCCAACTCAATGAGAAGCCCGCACACCACAGCGAAGAGTAACCCCCTCTCGCCGCAACTAGAGAAAAGCCCGCGTGCAGCAACGAAGACCCAACGCAGCCAAAAGTAAATAAAATTGAAAACAAACAAAAAAGTGTAATACAACTGGAAGCAGCCTTCTAAAGCCTAATTCTTCTAAAGCAAAATTATATTACACGGTATGAAACGCTGAAAGTAGGACCTGAGCTTTCTGCTACTGCAATTCCTGTCCCCCAGCTAAAAATCCGCTTCAGGTCCCTCCCTGTTCACTAAGTAACCAATATTAGCAAAGTCTTTTTTTTTTTTTTTTTTTTTT
>NC_041231.1:1212665-1219282 GCF_002837175.3 Physeter macrocephalus | reverse complement strand
GCACAGGCTCCGGACGGGCAGGCTCAGCGGCCATGGCTCACGGGCCCAGCCGCTCCGCGGCACGTGGGATCCTCCCAGACCGGGGCGCGAACCCGGTTCCCCTGCATCGGCAGGCGGACGCGCAACCACTGCGCCACCAGGGAAGCCCAGCAAAGTCTTAATATTAAAAGTGGCAAGCTTAAAAACTTTTTTTTCAAAATTCTCTGCATATTAAACTCTGCCACCTCACCTCCTCCTGTTGCCAAAGAATAATGAAAACAGGGTATATAAACACATGCAAATATTTTTTTGAATTCTTACATAAAATTACTCACACCAAGCTACTAAACAGAACATACACCTGTTCTACATACACGTGAAAGGAGTTCTCTCTGCAGTGGTCTCACAGGGTGGGGGGGGAGGGGGTAAGAGCTGTCTGTTGACAAAGGAGAGGTTAACGCTGACAGGGGGAGGTGCCAGAGAAGACACCCAGCGCTCATCTGTTTTTACAGTGACAGCTAGCTGGTTTCTCATAAATCATGATACATGCAGAAACGTCTGCCAGAAATGCACACATTTCTACGTATTTTTACAGCCTGAGCCTGACGACCCAAGTGTGAACAAATGCCGCTCTGTCTGAGCACCGATATCAATCTCGTACACTCCCCTCAAGGAGCGGAACATCAGAAAACTGGAAACGCAGCCAGTAATGCCGCCCTGCCAGAGCCCACAGCCCGTGCTCAGGTCTCCCCGAGAGAACCAGCGCCACAGATGTCACCACACTCCCTCAAGTGCGTCAGAAGGAAATCTGAGCATAATCAGGAATGTATTCGACAGCCCAGAACTTATAGAAAGGAGGAGTCCACACCCAGGGCACTGCAGTCACAGCAGCAGAGTAGGAAGGGCCGGCTTCGTGTCCGTTCCGCTGCCGATGGACCAGCCAGACCGGGCCTCCCCTACCTTTCAAGAACTTGACACAGAAACGGGGAAGGAGCCCATCAAAGCCTCAGGGCACCGTTCTGTTTTGCTCTCACTTATACAGTCATCCAGAGGTTGAAGTAACTGGGAGAATAAGAGACAACCAAACCACAACAGCCCACACACTCAACCCCTTGACAACACTGACAGGCGACTGTCACTCACTTCGCGAACATCCCGTTGCAATTTCGTGTTCATTTCCTCAGATTTGATGAGGTCTTTTCTGGCCGTGTCCAGGCCCTCCTCCAGCTCTGTCACGTGACTAGACAGGGCAGCCAGGCGCTCCTTCATCTGGCCCTGCTCTCTTGACTGCTTGTCTATGATTTCCTGGAGCTCAATCACCTTAGCCAGGTCTTCCTCGTGGCTTAGAGAACCATCAGAAGATCTCTAATGGGGGGAAAGAGCCCTTAAAAAGCCTTGTTTGTTGAGGGAGGAAACCAACCGCTTCTGGGAAATGGGTAAGGTCAAAGCTGCCATCTGCACGCTGTGGGTTCACATGGCTCTCGCGGCCGCTCAGGCCGAAGGGCCGCGTTGGCGACAGGTTCCCAACACGCGCGCACAGACTGGAAGGGAACCAGACAGAGGGGCCCAGGGACTTGCCTCTCCGTCCGCGCGCGGCGCGCTCTCCTGCTCGTGGTTTACGTCAAGCGCCCCGTCCGTGAGCGTCTTCTTCTCGTTATTCTGCTCTTTAAGAATCATTAGCTAAGACCAAAACATTGAATGAGAGTAAAGAAATAAGTAAAGGCAGCAAAACTCCATTTGGAAAAACACAACTGAAAAGAAAATACATGGTGATGTTATCCATCCTGAATATATCCAGGTCATTAAAGTCAGAATTTACCTTCTACTGGAGACAAGGGTACTTAAGAGATTCTGCAACTCTGAAATAAAAGTCTAGTTTACTAATCATTAAAATGACCCGGATGGGCTGGTCCTCAATCAGAAAGATAAATAACATCTGATATCTGCTACTACAGTCTTCATACTTTTTTAAAATGAAGGGATTAAGAATTAGGAACCCTCAGTTGAAACTGTATGACGATTTATCAAGCTTACCTCTTTATGTGTGGCACCTAATTCTTCTTCTAACAAACTACACCTTTCAAGTGCTACTCGTAACCGTTCTCTCACCTGAAAACAAAAGGGATTCGGTCAGTGTGTGTGTGTGTGTGTGTATGTGTATATATGTTAATTTAATTCTTATTGCATAGCTACCCTAGTAGACTATTAGTGTAATATAACATCATAGAATACCTTGAATGTCTTTCGTGGATCTTAACGTCAAGAAAACCTGCTTGCTCGCAGCTTTAAAATTTCACCCTAAGTAAATTCTACTACCCAATTCCTAACAGCCAGTTGATATACAGAACATAATAAATCTTGAGACATTTATGCCAACTAATACTTTTTAACCATACAGAACTCTGGCTTCTTATAGAAAAACTGTGTTTACAAGAATTCAAGAAGCTCAAAAGTCAACTGAAGTCGCACAAACGCCCGCGCCGTCTGCCGAAGAACGCAGCGTGTGCACAAACCCCGAACGGCCGTGCAGCGGCGGTACCTTCTCGTCCAGGGCTTTGTGGTGCTCGAAGAGCGACTTCAGCGCTTTAAGCACCTCCACCTCGCTGGACACGCCTGCCGGGGACTGCGCCTGCCGCTTCACCACCGTCATCCTGAGGGACCGCTCGTGCCGCGAGACCAGGCACTCCAGGTGTTCCAGCAGCAGCTGCACGGCAAGGCCAAGGTGAGCACGGTTTCCAGAGCACTTTCAACCTCATATTTGAATCTGGGGCAAATAACTCCTCTCAATCTCACACGAAAGCCAAAACCGTGCGAAAACAGGTCTGAATCCCTCCGGCTCTGTCTAAGGTCAGAGAGAACTTCCCCAGTGGTCCAGGGGTTAGGACTCCGCGCTTCCACTGCAGGGAGCGCGGGTTCGATCCCCATTCAGGGAACTAAGACCCCCCACCCCCGCCTTGCCGTGCGGCGTGGCCAAAAAATAATAAATAAATACAGTTAGAGAAATTCCCCCTCGAATGTATTAAAATTGCATTAACTCTCATCGTAAATTTCAAGCAAGGTTTGAGAACCCTGAACCGATCAACCCCAGTCCACTCAGTGGGAAAATGTCAAAAATGTGTTTAAAAACAGACAGAGTGGATCATCTTTTGAGTTTAAAGACAGCAACACGAGCCCAGTCGTGACCCCGAGGCAAATGTTAACACAGAGAATCCCCTACTAACCCTGGTGTTGTTCCTTTCCGCTTTCAGTTCAGCGATTTCTTCTTCTCTTTCAAGGAGCTGTTCCCTGCATACATTTAGTTCTTTAGTAAGTGCTGCAAACTCCTAGAAAACAGTTAAATAAGTAAATAGATATAAATATAAATACAAAAGAGAGCGAGAGAGAGTCTCTAAAGACCAATTCCCGTCAAGCCTCTCCAGGCTTCACACAAAGGCAACTCCTGCCCTAGGATAAGCCGGACCTGTCTGACCCTCCAGAGAACGAGGGGTCCACCGACCAGCCCAAGACCACACAGAACACCATAACTCAGACCAACCTTCACCCCTCCACCCCTGACCCTGGCACGCACACGGCGGGGAAGGGAATCCAAGCCTGCCTTCTCAAGATCCAGGGAAGTCCAAGATATTTTCCTGAACATAAATCCTAATACCAAAGTGGATAAAGATGTTTTTAAATGACTCACAGGCATGTGACCTAGAACCACTGGGGAGAGTAGAGAAAAAAGGTCTAGAAGGCAACCAGGCTTTGGCGTGTCCCCCGGGCAAAAGGCTAATGGTACCCCAAGGCCAGTCTGTTAGCCTGACCCCACTGAAGTCATCCAGGCAGTCAATAAACTGGTCAAAATGGTAAATTTGTTATATATATTTACCACAATTTACACAGGTGTGCGTGCACGCGCACACGTGTACGCGGTGCTCTTTGGAGACAAGGCCGCTCCTGAGAGCGTCAATCAGCTACAGAACGTGAACAACTCTTTACTTCAGTACTTCAGCGCAGACCTGCAAACACGAAGACATCCCAGTAACGCTGGAGAGAAAAAATCCAACGTGTCTTCAAACCTGACCGAGGTTCTGAAGATACCTCTTCAGAGAGCTGGCCGGCAGCATCGGCACTGGGCTTTATGGCTGGGAAGCAGGGAGGGCGGGGCAGCCACGTGGACTATGTCTCCTCTCCATGTCCTCCCAGCAAGCTCGTTTCCCTTCCTGAGTTTCTGAGATTTCCTTCAGATGTGCCCATGTTAATTATACTGAATAGCTGATTCCTCTGGTAAATAACTAGCTGACTGTCAGATTATCTAATGTCTAACATCAGGGAGAGGTTTCCATCTAATTACTAAGATCCTGTATGAGAAACACTCTTCCTGCTACAGGTGAGAGAAAGCCTGACTCAGACTAGCCTAGGCTGAGAGGCAGTTACTACCCGTGAGGGTCAAAGGCAGGGCCGGCTCTAAGCTCATCTGAACTCAGGGCCCCGGATTTTTCTTTGACCACACTGTCCCCCTTGGCACTGCAATCTGAGTCAGTTTCATGAAGAAAATGCCAATTCACTAAATCTGTCTTTGATTATGTCCAGTGCAAAGTTCATCGTCCTGACATTTTTTTCACTGACTAGATTTCAAATTGTTTTCTGGCAAGGCCCTCCTGCTCTTGTTTCATTTTTGTCTCTTCTTGTCTTATGATTTCTAGTTGCTTTTCATGGATGTTGGCTCAGGTTTGAAGCATCTGACACACACTTCTTTGACAGTTTTGCCAGGCCCCATCTGCGAACCTCAGACGGAGTAAAGGCACGGCTGCGTAAGGAGCTGGCTCTGGGAGGGTCTCTCAGTGTGAGATCTCCGTGTTGTGGGACCTGGGTTCCAGCTCCCCTCGAGTAGGAGGTGACGTTGTTGGTGCCGACCTCCCCCCACCCGGCCTAGGTCCTGTGGTTGCCCCTCTGAGCCTCCCAAGGCCTCAGGCCAGAACTACGTTTCCATGGTGACCGGGGGCCCCTGCTGCCTGCTTCCATTACAGACAGTGCAGATCCTCTTAGAGAACCAACCACCAGACAGGGCCGTGCCTCCCAGGTATTGCTTTCTACCCTCCCCGGGCCCACAACTTCCTATAAAGCCCCAATGTAGAGAGGGCAGTTGGCCTCTATACACTGAGGCCAACCCCAGCCTCAGAAAGTGAGTCTGGATCTAGCTCTAATTCGCCTCAACGCTTTGGCTCCTATCACCATGCCCCACGGGAGCCACGTCTCCCGCGCCACCACCAGCGCAGGGCCTGGAGCGCCGCAGGCCAGGGCGCCAAGCCAGCTCAAGCTCCCCACACGGCGCATCCCGCTTCTTTCCTTAAGGGTATTTTTCTCTTTGGGGGGCCTGGCCATATTTTCTGGTTTATGTTTCTCTGTTTAAATTTATCTTTCCACTGCTGGGTCTGGAGAAGAGATATGTCAAAGCATGAGTTTATGCTGCCATCCTAACTGGAAGTGACAACGCATCCAAGAAATGGCTGCACACCTAGCCTGGCTGAACACCAGGAGGTGAGCCTGACCGCTACCCGGGCGCTCCTACAGAACAGACAGGCCAGCGAGCAACGACCCCCGGGCAGTCCGTGCTCTGCATGAGAGTCACCCAGGCCACCGTGGGAGCAGAGTGGAAGCCATCTCTGATGGGAGGCGGGCACACGTGTCCAGAGGTTTGCTGCCGGCATGGCACCTGCACCGAATGGCAAGCAGGACCCAGCTGTCCAGCTGGCAAGAGCCTCGTCACGAACGTACAGCACTGAAGGTGGGGAAGGGCATCCGCAGGCAGAGTAAGGTGAGGCCGGAGGCGGGCAGAGGCTGGACCGTGAAGGTCCCGTGTACCCCGTAAGGAGTCTGTGCTTCATCCTGAAGGCTCTGGGAGCTGTCTATTTACAGACTTTGCGGGCCCTGAACAGGAAGGGGCAAAACTGTTCAAAGTTCCAGGCAGCGCCTGACACAAAGGATGTGCTCAAAATGGGTTTGCTGGGTAAACAAAAGTCCCTGGGAGCAGGGCCGAAGCTGGGCTGGAGGAGGTTAAGAGTGAGAAACCAGCTGAGGCCACAGCAAGAACCCCGGGGAGAAGTAAGGGTCTGACCCGAGACCAAGACTAGAGAGACGCATGGGCTTCCCTGGTGGCACAGTGCTTGAGAATCTGCCTGCCGATGCAGGGGACACGGGTTCGAGCCCTGGCCTGGGAGGATCCCACATGCCGCGGAGCAACTGGGCCCATGAGCCACAACTACTGAGCCTGCGCGTCTGGAGCCTGCGCTCCGCAACAAGAGAGTCCGCGACAGCGAGAGGCCCGCGTACCGCGATGAAGAGTGGCCCCCGCTTGCCGCAACTAGACAAAGCCCTCGCACGGAAACGAAGACCCAACACGGCAAAAATAAATTAATTAATTAATAAACTCCTACCCCCAACATCTTCTTAAAAAAAAAAAGACTAGAGAGACCCAGAACATAAAAGAATTCTCAGGGGGCTTCCCTGGTGGCGCAGTGGTTGCGCGTCCGCCTGCCGATGCAGGGGAGCCGGGTTCGCGCCCCGGTCTGGGAGGATCCCACGTGCCGCGGAGCGGCTGGGCCCGTGGGCCATGGCCGCTGGGCCTGCGCGTCCGGAGCCTGTGCTCCGCGACGGGA
>NC_041231.1:1193922-1212369 GCF_002837175.3 Physeter macrocephalus | reverse complement strand
GCCCCGCGCCGGGAGAGGCCACGCCGGGGGGGGGCCCCCAAACCACAAAAAAAAAAAAAAAAAAAAAAAAAAAAGAATTCTCAGGGCGAAATGCAAGGATCCCATGTGCCCCTTGCTGCGGCCGTCATCAGCTTTCAAAGGGTCCTCTGGATGCTGTGTTCAGAAGAGCCTGTAAGAGGGTGAGGCCAGATGTGGGGAGGCAGACTGGCGTTGGGACAGTGCAGGAAAGGCCAGGCGAGTGAGCACACCGCGGGGGGGCGGGGGGGCAGGGCGCGCTGGCGAGTAGAGCCAGCAGGATGTGCCAACAGATCCAACAAATCTGAGAGAAAGAAGGGTCCAGGACGGTTCCAAGGATTCTGGCAGGAGCGAGGGAAGGATGGAGGCCCCATTCTCTGAGAAGGGAATGTCTACGGGAAGAGCAGGCTTTGAAGGGAGGTCTAAAAGTCCCGTTTCGGACAAGCTTAATTGGAGAGGTTCTAAGGCATCCAGGCGGAGCTGCACGTCCCGGCCTGGACTTCTCGGGGAGGCTGGCTGAGGTGGGAGAGTGATCTCATTCCACGCAGACCAACAAGGCACTGAGTGTGGGCGATGAAAGATGAGGCTTGAGCCCCGTGAGAAGCCAACGCTGGACGGCTTGGAAACGAGAGGCGTCAGCAAGGGTGGCCGGGGAGGGAAGGGGAACACCTCGGAGTCCAGCGCTCCAGAAGCAACGGTCACCGGGCTCAACGGCTGCTGGAAGCGGGAGTCATCTGACTGGTCCCTGGTGGGTGGAGGCCAGCGGTGACCATGACCATAGCAGGTCGGCAGCCCGGGCAGGGCCGAAGGCCTGGGTGGACAGAGAGCATCAGAGGACGGGAGGAGGAGGACGGCAGTGAGCACACACTCCTTCTTTTGAGGGACTCGGAGTTAAGAGTAGAAGAGACAGAGGGCGGTGGTTAAAGGAGACACGGGGTCAAGAAAGCCCTGCTGCAGGAGGGGACAGGGGCGCACACGCTGACGGCCAGGAGCCCGGGGAGAGGTGGGAGCCAATGGCCACTACCCGAGCAGCCGAGAGCAGATCAGTCAGCTGGGTCCGTGCAGAGGGTGCCTTTCCCGGGGGCGCCCAGTTCACACACAGTCAAGGGAAAGGCAGTCGAATACGTAGGCACAGATCCAGACACACAGGGAGATGTGTGGTGGGAATTTCTGGAAGTCCTCTTCTAGTTTCTTCCAATCCCTCTGAGAAAACAGATGCCTTTGCACTGAGTGGAAGGGTGCGTGCGGTGCACTGGGGAGGGGAAGAGGGGAGGGCACCAAGTAGCCACTGAGCAGAGAGGGGCTCGGACACCAGTACCATGACCGCGGGCATTTGGGTCCACTGCAGGCTGCCAGCGACACCCACGGACGGGGAACGGACTTAACGGGAGCAGGTTTCCAAGTACGATGAGGTAGGGTGCGGTGTGGTGTGTGTGTGTGTGGTGTGGTGTGTGTGTTGAGGTAGGGGGTGTGGTGAGGTAGGGTGTGT
This sequence comes from Physeter macrocephalus, assembly GCF_002837175.3. NCBI lineage: Eukaryota > Metazoa > Chordata > Mammalia > Artiodactyla > Physeteridae > Physeter > Physeter macrocephalus. The sequence goes on along the minus strand of NC_041231.1, from coordinate 1,210,865 downwards.
GTGTGTGTGTGTGTGTGTGTGTGTGAAAGAGAGAGAGAGAGAGAGAGAGAGAGAGAGAGAGAGAGAGATGATAACGGACCATGAGAGAGAGAGAGAGAGAGAGAGAGAGAGATGATAACGGACGATGGAATTTCCATGGGTAAAGAAGACAAGGGAGACGTGGGAAGGGCGAAGGACCAAGCCTGTAGGCCCCAGCAGGGTTGACTTTCGGTGTTTTATTTTTCAGAGTCCTACTGTCTATCATGAATACATTTCGCTGCCTTTAAATGAAATATGGAGTCAAAGCACAACAAGTGCACACTGCAAGTCTGTGGGGTGGCAGGGGTGGGAGGAGCTTGAAAACTCCTATACACGCTGGCTACGAGGAGTTAGCGACTCACAGATTGACCCACCTCGGCAATAGAAGGCACCACCATCTAGCCCCACTTCCATATGCAAGCCTTTTTCCATATTCACTTTTCCTTTAACTCTTTCATCACCAGGAGCAAGCCTATGTCTTTTACATACAAAGCTTCCTTAAGTTTTTCCTAATAGCTCCAAACTGTCTTCATTCACGTATTAAAAGAATATTTAATTCCCATCATTTTGGCTAAATATAAGTGTTTCTTACAATAAATTCAACAGCTAAAACCATTCTATGATATACTGCTTTGAATATGGCAGAAAACAAATTTACAGAACTTCACAATTATTTTTACTCCTTAAAGAAAAACCTTTCTCTTTGCTCAAGAGAATTCAACTGAAAAAGTATCAAAGCAAATTTAAACTTAGGAGTTTAGATAAACATTAGACAGGAAATTCCAAAGTTTAAGATTCCAAAAGCATGTTCATATGTGCACTCTGTATTATCACTGCAGAAAAAACTCGTAGAGCCGGAGTAAATCCCAAATATGAGCGGTAAACGATCTACTCGTACCATGACAGGAACTTCACCGTCAGCATCTACATTTTTTTCTCTTTAGAAAAAAAAATGTCTGTTTAAAAAGTACTGTAAGCCAGTTAAAAGTGACATTCTATTTACTGTAATTAAAGTTTGAAGTATTCTTTGAAACTGAACAGACACAACAATCACTGGAATATTTTCAGTTTAAAATATAAGTCTGCACAATACAGATTTGTATTTCCATTTGCCATTTTCTAGGACTGAGACGAAGGAAAATAACATTCAACCACTAAAATCAATTTAAGAACATGATTTCACATAATGTGTGAAAATGCCGATACTTATCATTTCTGGATCTACATAATAGGATCAGATTACATGAACCAGACATGACTGATCAACGTCCACGATCAAGAGACTTTCCTGGTGGCACAGTGGTTAAGAATCCGCCTGCCAATGGACACGGGTTCAAGCCCTGCTCCAGGAAGATGCCACGTGCCGCAGAGCAACTAAGCCCACGTGCCACCTACTGAGCCTGCGCTCTAGAGCCCTCGAGCCGTAACTTCTGAGCCCGTGCGCCACAACTACTGAGCCTGCATTCTAGAGCCCGCAAGCCACACCTACTGAGCCCACACGCCTAAAGCCCGTGCTCCACAACAAGAGAAGCCACCGCAATGAGAAGCCCGCACGCTGCAATGAAGAGTAGCCCCCGCTCGACGCAACTAGAGAAAGCCCACGTGCAGCAACGAAGACTCAACACAGCCAAAAATAAATAAATAAAAATAAATCAATTTATGTTTTTTAAAAAAGTCAGTCCTATGGATCAGATGCAACATTTGGTTCTAGAAGCGATGACCATTCTCTCTTCCCAGTCACCAAGGGAAGCGGGAAGCAGCAGGGTCTGGCCACTTCCTACCCTCACGTGGTCCCCACCCCCTTCCCGTGTTCTTTACCTGACCATCCGCGTTACGGTTCTACATCTTCTATTCTCTATGATCTCCACTAATAGCTCTGTTTTATTTTTAAATTACGTTTCATTATTTTTGCTAACCTGCTGAAACAAGACTAAAGCTTCGCTGGAGGCAAAAAGTATATGTCCTCTTACCGGAGGGACACGGAGTATAATAAAGAATGGAAATGGGGTCTAATTTTTAGCAAACCAAAATGAACACCTGAAAAACCGACTTGCAGAACTGACTTAGTTTATCTTCTGACAGAAGCTACTGATATTTGCCATAGTCTTAGGTTTAAAAGCATGTCAAATTTTGAACTGAAAGGAAATTAGAAGTTTACACATTAAAATGAATCAGCAAATCATATCTGGAACTCTAATGTGTTGACTAAAATACGCTTGGAAAGGTTATGTATAACTATCTATTTATACTGCGACCTAGTGATGGGAGAGGGAGGACGCAGGGACACTTAGAAGGAAAAAAGACAAACTTTACCCCTTTGCAAAATCTGAGTCACGAGCTCACTAGAGGTATTGAAAGCCGTGAATGCAAGAGCACTGGATTTTCAATCACTGATTATTTGCAAGCAACAGAGCAAAATGCATAAGCATTTCAAAAGTCCCAATATATCTGATTATTTTTTCTCGTTTCTAAGAATAGATACCGACAAAATTTATGCTCATACTTAGCATTTGGCAATTAAGCAATCGAGACTGTATATTCTGAACCTAACAAAACATGGTGCAGAGCAGTATTGCAATGCGATCGCAATTTGGTTAAAAGCAAACACAAACTTGTATTTCTTATATAAAATATAGATGGACACCCACGAAACTGCTAATGCAGATTATCCACGATGGATGGGAAAGTGGGCTGGAAATGAGTCTTTCTTTTTAACTTATATTCCTGTTTAATTTCAATTAAGTACATACTCGCTTTGTTTTAAGAAAAAAAAAAAAAAAGACCAGGGACTTCCCTGACAGTCCAGTGGTTAGGACTCTGCTTTCACTGCCGGGACCTGGGTTCAATCCCTGGTCAGGGAACTAAGATCCCACAAGCCGTGTGGCGCAGCCAAAAATATAATAATAATAAATTTAACAATTAAAATACAAAGAATGAAATCATTAGCCCAACTTATTAAAAAAAAAAAAAAGGCCAATCTTCACTTCCTTTTTCCTTTCTAAACCATGTTAAAACTACAGGGCACGAGCAGATTACAGGCCGCCTACGTGGACGGAACCTGTCCAGATACTTTCTCCCAAAGTGGCCGCATCGCGATCGCTAATTCTTTCTTCTGCTCTCCTACTCATCGCTGCGAGGTGGCCTCAGCCTCCAGCCTCACTGAACGAGCTCTGGCTGACACACCAGCACCACCCTCGTCTCCACTGAACCCAGTCCGGCTTCAGTGCTCACCTACCCCGCCCTATGGGGAAGCATCTGACCCCTCCTTCCCACTTTCCTCCCCTTTGTCCCGGTCCCTTGTTCTCTGCTCGTCTCATAACCGCTGGTCTCCCGGGGCTCTGTCCGAGGTCCCCTGTTCACCCTACACACCATGCCTGTCTGACCTGTGTCAGGCTTCTACCCCCCACGCTGGGTCACTGTCCAACTGCCCACCACGCACCTCCACTCGGCTGTCTTCCAGGACTTCACCACCTTCCTCCTGGCCCCCAGAGTAGAGGGGGCCTCTACATGGCCTCCCTCCCTCCTTTTCCTCCATGTTTGCCAACTGCTGGGCCTGCTAATTCGACCTCACACTTGCATCTCCTGGACTGGCCGCGGCCGCCGCCTCCCCCGCCTGGGCTGCCGTGCCTCTCTGCCCCAGAGACCCGGACCCATTAGGAGTCACTCCGAGTTACCCCTTGCCTCCAACCTCCGGCAGCCACCAGTCTGCTTTCTGTCTCTAGGCACTTGCCTATTCTGGACATTCCACACATATGGACTTGCACAATATTTGTCCTCTTGCGTCTGGATTCCTTCACTCAGTGTAATGTTTGCAAGGTTCATCCATGTTGTAGTGTGTGTCAGCGCTTCATTCATTTTTGTGCCTCAATAATAATTCCATTATGTGGATGTGGCACATTCTGTTTATCCATTCACTGGTTAATGGACATTTGGGTTGCTTGTGCTTTCTAACTATCATGAATAATGCTACTATGAACATTCCCGCACACGCTGTTATGTGGATTTATACTCTGGTTTTGGGGCATGCCGAGCAGGAGACATATTTCTTCACAACGGAAATGAGTGAATTGTTCCATTTCTCTTTCTAAATTCCAATTTAAATATACAGCTATCTTAGCCATCACTCCTTTCTTCTTTGGAATGTACTTCCTTTTAGGCAAAAATTGGGATTTCCTCATGGACAGTAGTTACACGTTTTGTTTCACATATTTTTATCTTTCTGCTAAAGAGCAAACCAAAATGTTTTTGGTTGTTATTAGCATTGCAGTATTTAAACACACATAATTTCTTACAATTAGTCAAGATAATCTGAAAAATAAATGCACGTGTGTATTTCAAAACCACCTGAATGTAAGTATGAATGCATATTTCGTATGTTTTAGAAACAAGGGTATAATGTCAGTGAAATATCACAGGCGAAAACATTCTAATTACATTTTAAAAACTGAGCCTGGGGATTGAGGAAGAATCAAACGAATGAAGTAAAAAAATCAAGGGCAGAAAATCCCTCATTCAAATAGGAAGGAGCACCTTCCGAGGTCTAAAACACTGGAAAATAACGAAGCGAGAACACAATATGAAGTATGTTAGCATCCAGTTTATATTTACATAATGTTTCAAACTTCCCAATAAAGCCGGTTATGTGGTTTTTAGCACTACCCATGCTTACTAGAGTATAAAGCAGTTTTCATCTTCAAATATTTCATTTCATAGATCTATGCATATGCCAAGACATTACTGAATCATAAAGAAACTGTCTTCAAAGTGTGAGACCAGAAACTGCCTGTCTGACCTTGACCGTCTAAACCATCATTAGGAACAGCGTAAAGTCCGTATTTCCACAGAGATGTTCTTTTCAGCTGTAACAAACTTTTAAAGAACAGTAATAGCAGCAGCAATGGAAGGGGGCTTCGGACAGAGCTTTTTTAACACAAACCTTCAAAAAATATATATATTTTTGAAACAGTAATAAAGGTATACATAAGAAAATTCTCCCTGCCAGCCCAGTTTGCTCTTCCACACAAGAGGTAATTAAAGTCATGGGTTTCTTGCTTATCTAGAATTTTATATATATGTATGTATGTGTGTGTATATATATATATATATATATATATATATATATATGCCAATAAATACATCCATTTCCCCTTGCTTTTCTTCAGTTAAGGATATAACCTGAAGATGTTTCCATATCAGTTCATGATGTCCTCTTTCTTTTTTATAGCTGCAATGATTGCATATACCAATGAATTCAAAAGCCCTAATTTATTTTTTATTCACTTGCTGATGGACATTTGTGTTTCCAATCTTCTGCTATTACAAATAACATGGCAACAAATAATCCTGCACATATATCATTTTGCATGTGTGCCAAATATATCTGTGGGATAATCTGAGAATTTCTGAGTCAAAGGATATTGATCATTTTAAAACAGACTGTTCAATTATTCCTCACTGGCCAGCAATGTGTGAAAACATGTTTCCTCAGTCCCGCCATCCTGGGTGTTATTAAACTTCAGTGTCAATTTTTCTTTTTTGGATCCATCCTCCTTCCCTCTTGCCTATCACATAAGTCTCCAAAACCTTTTTCTACGCTAGACGCAGAATGCAAGCCCGGGCGCCTGGTGTGAGCAACAGGGAACACGTTCTCTGGAGCGCTCCTTCGCTCCCCTGACCCTCTCACGGCCAGGGAATTACGCTGACATTTCTCTTACAAAGAAGGCTCGGCTCATTTGTGAGGTTATTACACGTCCTCATTTTCTCACCTGACAATCTGTAACACGAACGGCACATTTTCCTTATTTCAGTTACTGTTATTTATTTTTCTTGGATCAAGTACAAGTGAGATTGGTCTGTTTTTTACTTATCCTGATACACCTTGACATTCCTATCCTTTTCTACAGGGTGGTTTCTGATCATCATCTCTTAAACCGAAACATCCGGTAGCAGGAACACAAACACCTGACTTACGTCTTCTAGTGCAGTCACGCCCAAACATTTACATAACAAAATACCTTACTGTAAACTGATTTTTAAAATTCACTTTATATTACAATTAGGGTATTGTACTGGTTTCTTAAAATCATGTGTTCAGGTAGTTTTTGTTTGTTTGTTTGTTTGTTTTTGCGGTACGCGGGCCTCTCACTGTCGTGGCCTCTCCCGTTGCGGAGCACAGGCTCCGGACGCGCAGGCTCAGCGGCCACGGCTCACGGGCCCAGCCGCTCCACGGCACGTGGGATCTTCCCGGACCGGGGCACGAACCCGCGTCCCCTGCATCGGCAGGCGGACTCTCAACCGCTGCGCCACCAGGGAAGCCCCAGGTAGATTTTTAAATGGATATAATTTTATGATAGCACAGATTATACTTTAAAATATTGTAAAAAGGAGCTATTGTACTGCTCTAAGGTACACCCTAGAAACAGACCTGCTGGGTCAAAGGGTTATGTAATTTAATTCTCAATGTTTCTAATGTTATAAATTACAGTGTACTAAAGACATATTAGTTTCACTGCTTTTGACATCTCTTTGTATATTTTATAATTTACAGGGTTTTGATGTCCTGACAAAAAGAAGTAAAGATCACAACAACTAGAATTATGTCCACTGATGATGACGAATGCTGGCACAGGTTCAGCCTGCGTGGTCACCTTCACAGTCCTGGGCAAGGTGAGGAGGACTGCATTACTACTTTTTAAACATAAAACATTATTTGCAAAAAAAAATTTTTTTAAGCATTTATTTTGTTCAAATGTCACCACAATTTCTCCCCTTAGAATCTTTGCCTTTTCTAACCTCCCCATGGCAATAAAGGGCAAATTAAAATATTATGCTATTATATAACAGTAAAAATAATCGCAAACCTATGATTATTTACCTGAATATCCAAATTATGTATTTAAATATTATATATATAGCATACATGCCCAAATATAAGGCAATTTCAAGTAAAATTCAATCCCCCTAGTTTCCCATTAAGACAACTGCCGAAAGTTTTTCGGCCATTGTAACATACACTTTCAGGAATGCAGATTAAACAGCCAACTCTGACTCAGGCTCAGTCCTACATATTTATGAAAAGAAATAGATAAAACTACTTATTCTAGTTGCATGCTAAGTTACTGTATCTAATATGCTTATATTCTACCTATAGTCACATCACATGGACTTAAAACATTTCTGAGAGATCCTTTAACTATGTTTTCTTCTCTTCGCTGGGACAACAGTGGCTCTCACCTTCGGGTGAGCCATTTGGGAATCATCGACGCCAACCACCCCGTGGGCAGCCCCGAGCCCCTACATTAAGAAAACAACACGGCGCACTCCAGCTGCAGGACGCCAGGTGGATCGCTGCCCTGTCACTCCCACGGCCGAGCTCCAGAACCACTGGTGGTCCTGCTGCAGCCTCCCGGCAGCGGTGGCACCATCAAAACATGTCTGGGAGTGATGGGAGGGTGCCATCAGGGTTTGAGGCACGCTGAATTTGAGAAGGAAGCCAATGCCATCCTGAGGGAAGGACAGCACACACCTGAGGAACATCCCCACTCCTCTGGTAAGATGACATCATGCTGCTCTCCCTGGCACCGCTCGGGAACTGCCGGACAGTTTACAGCTTAGCAAGTCTCCTGAAAAACCTTATGGTGTGCTCCTGGTTCTTCTGATTTAGTCACAATTTTAGAATATTTCAGGCTTGTCATTAGCTCCTAGTAGCGCCTCTATTTTGCAAAAAAAAAAAACAAAAACAAAAAAAAACAAACCCAAAAAGCCACAATCAACTCTTTTACATGTGATTAAGCACTCTGTGAAATTACTTCATGACCTTTATTAACTTAAAACACCCTAGATGTGTTAAATTAGGTGTGGGAGCCTTCGGACCCCACCTTCCAGGGCCCTCATAGTATCAGCAAACACAACTGCACAGAAAGGGTCATAAGACAGAACCTATTCTGTTGCCCCGTGAGACTGCACTGTCGACAGGAAGAGAAATTTCCGCCAAATTCCCAGCAGGTACCATGGAAGAGCAGCTCTCTGACGCGCAACAGGGTCAGCTAACATTGCACCTGACTGCTCTAAAGCTACAATGTGACTCTGAAAGAACTCAAGAAACGATTATGGGCAATCGTGGCCGCCTTTTAACAGACACGGGACCGCGACTGAAAGCTCGAGGCTCAGCACACAGAAGACCAAGGACAACCGGGCGGGCTGCTTGCCTGATACACCAGATGGAAGACAGATATCTCGGGGCGAATCAAAGGTCTCGGTATAAAACCATAACTGAAAGTACTTTATTAGGGGTTTCCTCTGGCGGCTCCACTCTGCCTCGTCAATAGAAATACAAGTTTAAGAATAAGCAGCCTCAGAGTATCTACGGCTACCTTTATAGCATTTCCTGAAATTCTGCTGACAAGTCGAAGAAACACAAATGCTGCCGTGTTTAAGGTCATATATAGCTGAGGCTGAAAGTAATAAGTACAAATGAATTTGAAAAAGTCTTTTGATTCTCTGTCATGCAGTTTTCATAACAAGAATGACATTGCCTACTAGCAGACCACAAAGCTGACTGGTGGAACTGATACAGATAAAGGGATGATTGTCAACACAATGTCTCGACTGCCTGTAGGGCCGCCCCTCTGCCTGTCCAGTCTGCCCGTCCATCACCATCCTCCCCCAGAAGCTGTCAGACAACCAGCTCTGCTCCTGGTCACCACTTCCCCGGGAGCCACACCCTCAAGGCCTTGGTCAACCGTTCTCCTCCCACCCCCCGTGCTAAGGACCATCCCCACACTGTGTCAGGGCCGCACCCCCATCACCGTCCTCCTTCCCCACCTGCTGACCTGCCGGCCCAGCCCCACACCCTCCCGCAGGCTGAACACGGGGTCGCGGGCTGGGCTTGACCACCCATCTCCTGCTTAGGATCCCCCAGGCCTCCGCCACCGCTTCACTGCGCAGACCCCAGTCTACTCGGGGGAAAGACGTGCCCCCTCGCTACTGAAACCCCAGCCCCCCAAAGGGTCTAGCAACACACCAGTGTTCAGGCAATAGCTATGTACGGAAACAAATCAGTAACATACTACCTCTGACAGCAAATGTTACTACTTTGTAACCTTGTGGGTCTGTGTATTCATGTCTTGCAAACCAGTCTGACAAGAGCCCCCTGTTACAACAGTTTTACCCTCTAATTTAACAAGAAGACACCTGAGAATGAATCAAAGGCCAGCTACAAAACCATAACTGAGGGCACTTTATTAGGGTTCCTCTGTGGCTCTAGTAAGCTTAGTAGGGTAGAAACTCAGGCTTAAGGATGAGTAGCCCTGGACAACACCAGCTGGACAACACCAGCAATTTCTGAGGTGCTATTCTAAGTACATGTGGATGTAAATGTTAATGGCAATAGTGCTATTTTTGTTTGCTGCTTTATGGTTTTCAAAGTATTTTCACATATTTTATCACATTTTATTTTCAGCCACCCAGTAAGGTACTCATAATTACCTCATTTTACAAATTACAATACAGGCCCAGGCAGGTTACTGAAGTGCAAAGGTCACTCGGTTAATAAATGGCTTGGGACTGAGAACTCAATACAGACGAGATGTTATCTTCAGGGGAAGATAACACAGTTAAGTATCATAACCAAGGCCACATGTTAGTAAGCAGAGGATCGAAGACTTGAAACAGGTGTGGAGGGGGGTGGAGAGAAGGAAAGACTGGGTGGACAAGAAAAAAATCACTCAGCAGTTAGTGAAAAGGAAGGGACTGTTACAGTCAACCAATAACTTCACCACCATCACCACGTGGGAAGAAGGAGGGCAGCTACATATCCCCCAGGATATCTTTCTGTGATTTCTTTTGCCCCCCTCAAGGATGACCCTGATATATACCCAATCCTACTACTTTATCTATGTTTTTCTTCAAGCTGATGACACTTTTAAAAGCTGAAGAAAAGGTAAAAGGAATAAAAAGTAAAACCAGCATCAGACTCCATCTTCTCCTAGAGATGGGACGGACCCTGAATCCCAGTAGGAATTGCAGGTGTGAGAACAGACCTCACAGGGTTGACCTCGGCCTTGAGAGACAGGTGGGGTTTTGAAAAAAGGGAGCGAGAAAGGGACTCCACGAGAAGGGAACTGTGTAGGCCAAGGTGTGAGGGAAGGGGAGCAAAAGGACTGGTGTGGCTAGCATGAAGGGGTATTGATAGAGGGAAATGGCGTGGGAAAGCTGAAGAAAGCCAGAACGTGGAGTTGCGAGCGCCAAACACAGAGTTTAGGTTTTGCCTCTGCCGCCGGGGACGGGTGCTGCAGAAACCTGCGCGCAGCAAAGGTTCGGGTTAACCTGGGAGCTGTGTGGAGTGTGCTGGACGGACTGGAAAAAGGGGAGAGGGTGCATCACGGAGGCTCGAGGCACGAAGGGCCCAAGCAGCGATACCTGAATACAGAAGAGAAGAAACACAACATGAGGAAAGAAAAACCGAACCAGCACTGAGTGGTCCTGGAGGGTGAGAAAGGAGGGAAGGGCGACGCAGGGAAAGCTGGGAGGGGAGGCTGGGAGGCGAAGGCTGAGCGAGGAGGAAGCATAGCGCAACCCTGGACATGAGATGCAGCAGGAGAGCCTGGTCGCATCTGAAGGGTGTGACAAGCCTGGGGCTGGGGCGTAAAAGGTGCATCACAAACTTGGGGATGAAGACACAACCGTGGCAGTCACCTTCAAAAGGGGGATGCCAAGCCCACAGACGTGAGCGAATCTGCACGACGGCTACAGGAAAGGGGCAGTAGGCTAGGATTTTAGTGTATTTCCCAGTCACGAGCACATGGCTAGGATAAAACGAAAATAATTATCCAGCTATCTTTGGGTAGCAAGTGCTTCCTTTCCCTCAATTCTTTCCACAGAGGTTTTCCGAACATGAAAAAAAAGAACCTAACTAACGCCTGCCGGTGAGCACAGAAAATACACAAAGACGAGAACGCGAGCTCCCTCTACATTACTGACAATTTTTTCTTTTCTTTTTTTTCTGGGGGGGGTACGCGGGCCTCTCACTGCCGCGGCCTCTCCCGCTGCGGAGCACAGGCTCCGGACGCGCAGGCCCAGCGGCCACGGCTCACGGGCCCAGCCGCTCCGCGGCACGCGGGATCCTCCCGGACCGGGGCGCGAACCCGCGTCCCCTGCATCGGCAGGCGGCCTCTCAACCACTGCGCCACCTGGGAAGCCCCATTACCGACAGTTTTTAAAGTTACTTTAAATTAGGATTCTGTGTGTCAGACTGTTTTTCTGTAGTATTACTATGAAACTTCCAATGAGAGAATCTCCAGACGAAGCTAACTGCAGCAGCACCAGAAGCGTCTGAAAGCACAGGAAGCACGCCCTCCAAGTCAACACCGAAGAGCTCCATCTCTTCGTCGAGTGTGACGGAGCCGTTAGCGCAGCAGGACGAGGTGCCAGCTGGAGGTCACTTACTAAACAGGCTGCGGCCTGAGCGCTCGCAGCCTCACCAGAGAGAGAACATCTCGCTTCCTGGCAGCACCGGCCCTTTTAATAACAGTCATTAATAGCGAAAACACAGCGGGGAAACAAAGAGGAAAGCGCCGGACATTCAAGGGTGCGTACAAAGCATGCAGAACCTATCAGCAGGAATGTGCTTTCAAGCAATCGCTTAATTCATGTTAAACTTTTTTGGGACCAAGTATTTCTCTGGTTTGCACAAGAAAACAACCTTGGAATGCACATTCTTTCCAGCTTAAACCCTTGGCTCTAACCACCCACCACTTCCCCGCCACGGGCCCTTCTGCCGCTCAGGCCATCTTCAGGCACCCGGCCACCCACGCCAAAAAGGCAGCACTTCTGGCTTGCGAAACTTTCTCCTTGGAATGGAGCAAAGATAATCAGGAACAGGAATAAAAACGACAAAAGACTGTGATAAAATAGATGAGTTGCTGGGAGGAACACCTAATTTCAATCTCTGTTTACTGTATTCTTTTCTCTCTCCAGCGGGAGGTCGGGGCGGAGGAGAGACGGACGTGGCGACTGTCCCTGAAAATCCCAGCCAGGCAGAGTCTTCGCTGTCTGCCACCTAAGCAAACGCTGCACTGCTTTCTTACACTGTCAACACGCATGGTCATACTGCTGCCACATGGCACCTATCTTAGCCACCCAGCCTCGGAGCCCCCTTCTTACGGGTGGGAAGTGGTCTGTCCTTGAGGAACGGCATGTGACCCAAAGGAGGAGGCCGAAGCACCAGCCACCTGCTCTCCCGGCCTCTCCCACATCTGGGGACAGTGCAGAACAGCGCCAGGCCCACCAATCACAGGCCTGGAGCCCAGACTCCGAACGGGAAGCAACAAGCAATGTCCAGAGGTGGTCATTCATCCGAGGCTCCGGGCAATGATGTGGGCAGTGCAGGTGCAGTTTCCGGACAAGCAGCTTCACCAGAGCCTCGCACAGCAGGACAGGGCTCGCGGCCTCCAGGCCCGGTCCCCCCACCTTCCCCGAGACGCTGGGAACTACTCAGAGTGTGCACAGTCACTTATTTTTCTGCGTGGATCACCCCGGCAGTCTGTAACTAAGCCCCTCAACTTAGCATGCTTATTTTACTCAACGCAGAACTTCACCCATTTTCCTCAGTGAGAAGTATGAATGAGCATTAAAAACGCCACTGCCTTTCTGATATCACCCCACACCGTGGGCACACTGGACGGAGGCGGAGACTGTTACTGTGTGCGTCTTACAGCTTACATTGTTTGAACTTTTTTTCCCACTTTCCTCCTCTTTTCCCCTATTAACTTTGGGAATCCAGAAGGAAAGGGCCCCTCATCACCGCCACACCCCCGACGCTACCCGGCAGAACACCGGCCAACGCCTCCCGCGCCCCTCGGAGCCCAGGCACTCCTGGGGGGGCTTCTTGGACGCGCTCAGGGTGGCGTCACCGCAGCCTGGGCAGCAGCTCTCAGCGCAGGTGGCAGTGTGAGGGCCCAGCCCCAGAGCCCACGCTCTTAGTTAAGCACGGCCTCCAACTCACGCAGTAAGAAAAAGCGGCTCCCTCCACACAGGCAAAAACAAAAGCAGTGAACAAAGTCCTTGCAATTTCCCTCCCATCATTTGATTCCTTGCCCTTCTCACAAAACCTCCATTCTCACACTCACGGTAGGAATCCCATCCCATCCAAACGCACCAGGATGTTTCTCGTTGAGTGGCTAAAGGACGCAGCCTTGGCCCAGGGAGAGAGATGTCCGGAGGGGCAGAGCATCTGCTCAGGACCAGCTGTGCCCCCAGCATCACTCCTCACTCTTCGGCCCCAGCTGCGGTGAAAACCACAGCCAAACGTCGACCTTTCCTTCCCACTGACAGTAAAGGGCTGTGCAGGAGCTACAGAACACCGACAGTCACGGCGCCCCAAGGGACACGGAGGTCATCTAGCTCCCAGGGCTTCCCGACTGTCCTCCCCGGACCCCCGTGTGGCCGCAGGGTCTTGGCACAGGAGGCTCCAGGTGGCACCGCGCTCCCTGGGGAGCCGGCCCCTCGGAGACCCTCCAGAGAAAGGCTTCTTTCCATAAGGCTTTGAACTACAGGGTCGAGCCCTCCCCCCAACTCCCCATTCTATAGAGATGAGACCAGAGGCTCCAAGAGGTGACCCGGTGACAGAACCAGATCAGAAGCTGTCTCAGGGCTCTGCCGCGCTGCCACCCAGCTACCTGCACCACAGACAGTGACAGAAGACGGGCCTTGCACACCCTGACATGCAAACCGCCGGCTGATCAGTTGCATTCCAAAGCCACAGCTCTTTCCTTACGTTCTGTTGCAGTGATCCACCCAGACTTGGCGCAGCTCAGTGCGTGTGCATCACACCAGGGGCTGAGAGTGGGCTGAGGGACACGCGCGCTCCAGGGCCGCCGTCCACGGCACACGTAGACCCCTGGGCACACACTGCGGGCAAGAGCTTCTGGGGAAGGTGATGAAGAACAAAAGAGAAACTCTAAACGTCCTGGATTCGTCAAGTGAAAGAGCCGCAAGAATAGTCAGAAACAGAATTAGACAAGACATCTAAGAACGGATGACTTTAAAGATTCTGGGCATTAGAGAAACCAACTGGCGGTGTCAGGAAACCATCGTATTTGCTCCACGAGGCTCTGCAGGGCGACAGGTGCCTTGGGGACCACCGGAGGACTCCTGTTCTGGGCGGCTGCCCGCCGCCCACAGGCAGAGCCGACGGGGATAGAGACCCTTTGCTGAAGACGCAAACCCTGGCACTCACAGGACCACCCCCACAGGCATTGGGGGCATCCTGCCGGCCCCATCTCCTCCTGCAGGGAGAAGCCCTGGAGTCAGACTGCCTGGGTGCAAACACTGACCACCACTTGTGATCTACGGGGCTCTGGGGAGCTCCCCAACCTCAATTTCTTCATCTATAAAATGGGGTACATAATAGCATCCTGCTTTCTAGTACTGTTTAAAGTATACTCTATAGGCGACTTCCCTAGTGGCACAGTGGTTAAGAATCCGCCTGCCAATGCAGGGGACACGGGTTCGAGCCCTGGTCCGGGAAGATCCCACATGCCGCGGAGCAACTAAGCCCACACGCCACAACTACTGAGCCTGTGCTCTAGAGCCCGCGAGCCACAACTACCGAGCCTGCGTGCCGCAACTACTGAAGCCTGTGTGCCTAGAGCCCGTGCTCCGCAACAAGAGAAGCCACCGCAATGAGAAGCCCGTGCAGTGCAATGAAGAGTAGCCCCTGCTCACCACAACTAGAGAAAGTCCGCGTGCAGCAACGAAGACCCAACGCAGCCAAAAATAAATAAATAAATAAATAAAGTATACTCTATGGTATCATTCTGAGGCTTCAGTGAGATAATTCACATAAAGAGGCTTAGAGGCTATCATATATTTCTTATATGCGGAATCTAAAAAAAAATGATACAGAAATTTCTTGGTGGTCCAGTGGTGAGGACTCTGGGCTTCCACTGCAGGGGGCATAGGTTCAATCCCGGGTCGGGGATCTAAGATCCCACAGGCTGCTCGGCGCAGCCCAAAAAAGAAAAAGACAAGAAACAAATGAACTTACATACAAAACAGAAACAGACCCACAGACATAGAAAACAAACTTATGGTTACCAAAGGGGAAGATGGGGGAGGGATAAATTAGGAGTTTGGGATTGACATATACACACTAGTATATATAAAATAGATAACCAACAAGGACCTACAGTAGAGCACAGGGAACTATGCTCAATATTTTGTAATAACCTACATGGGAAAAGAATCTGAAAAAGAATATATATATATGTGTATGTATAACTGAATCATTTTGCTGTATGCCTGCAACTGACACAACATTGTAAACCAACTATACTTCACTTAAAAAAAAAAAGGCTTAGAGGCAATACATGTTGGCTATTAGCTCATTTAATCCCCCTAAACATCCATCCATACAGCCCCCGGACAGTGCCTAACACATGGCAGACACTAAGTATAATACCTGCTAAATAAAAGCAAATAGTTACTGTCCCTCACTGACTGATGAGAACGCTGAAGGCTCACCTCTAAGGAAACTGACAAAAGTAACCAGGGAAGGAAGGCTGGCCCACAAGTCCGCCGACTCTGCCTGAACAGACTGCTTTCCTCGAAAATGCACCCACCTTGACCTGGGGTCCATGGTGGGGCAGGCGTGGGATGGAATCTACCCAGAGAGACAGGCCCGCGAGTGAGAGATGCAGTGCACACCCGCAGGCCTGCTTTAAGCTCTTCGTTTAAGTCACCGTCGGCTTGAGGAGGGAGCTGCGCTGTTTTTTTGTAAAATGCCTTCAGACAGCGCAGGGGTGAAACGCCAGTGTGCTGACAGTCTCCCGTCAGCATGTGTCTGCGGTGGAGGGAAAGGAGCTGGGCCACAAAGCAGCCAAGTGCTATACAGAACTTCTTTAACCCTTGGCCTCAACTGGATTTCACACTTAGTCACAAATAAAGTCCTTAGATTTTAATTTGCAAGAAAACAAATACCACATCAGACCATTCAAATTAATACTCAGACTATCTGAAATACTCGTCCCCTGCCACATCTGTTTCCGTTTTGGGGTACAGAGGATGCCTGACCTTACCTGGCGCTCTCGTTTTTCCATGAAAGCCCTTCAAGGTGGGAGAAGAGCGGGCCCTAGCTTCTAACAGCACCTTCCGACTTCAAGAGAGATCAATGGCTCAGAAATATCGATTAGTCTCAAGTAGAACTTAAACTTTTATACCGACATGTCACCACATGAAATCAATGATTCTGTTACTACTGACAAGGGTTTAAAATTACACAGGCAGAAGGGATAATTAGCCCATTTGCAAAGCAGAAAAACTTGGAAATGCAAGATATGCTTTAAGCTCCCAAATTTATTTTCAGAGCAAAATGAAATTTCCCCCTCAGAATAACACTGAGACTCTGCAAGCCAAGCGTAAGAACTCTCTGGGTGGACCTTCCCTGCCAAGGACCTGCTATCCAAGCCTGCAGAACTGGGCCAAGAGCTCACTTCCAGCTACAGGGAAAACCTACGAAGTGGAAACATTTTGTCACATCTCTAATTAGCATTAGCAAGCAACAAACCTTCAGCTGTGCTTCATTTCTGAGAGTAAAAGGGAACACTTGCTAACAGGCAAAACCCAGGACCATCTCACGCAAACCAGGAGACATGGTCACCCCACCTGTGAGGGTTGGGTGGGACAGAAACAGGAGAAGCAAGATTTCTGAGAATTCCTTTTCCTATAGTTCTGATTTTTGAACCATGTAAATGCTTTATGTATTCGAAAAAAATTAACTCCAAAAGAAAAATGCAAACCCTAAAATTAAGAATAAACAGAAGGGCTTCCCTGGTGGCACAGTGGTTGAGAATCCGCCTGCCGATGCAGAGGCCACAGCAGTGAGAGGCCCGTGTACCACAAAAAAAAAAAAAAAAAAAAAAAAAAAA
>NC_041231.1:1174521-1191544 GCF_002837175.3 Physeter macrocephalus | reverse complement strand
CCGGGAAGATCCCACATGCCACAGAGCAACTAAGCCCATGCACCACAACTAGTGAGCCCACATGCCACAACTACTGGAGCCCGCGTGCCTAGATCCCGTGCTCTGCAACAAGAGAAGCCACTGCAATGAGAAGCCCACGCACCGCAACGAAGAGTAGCCCCTGCTCCCGTAACTAGAGAAAGCCCACACGCGGCAACGAAGACCCAATGCAGCCAAAAATAAATAAATAAAATAAATAAATTTATTTTTAAAAAGAAGAATAAACAGAAACAAATGAACTTAACTGTATATCGAATTTTATTTGCGCGGTTATGTTACTTCACATTGCTTTAAAACCCATTATTCTAACTATATATTCTTAACATACATTTATTTATTCTAAGACCCAAAAGAATTGCGAAGAAATTATAAAACTTCATACAGTAGGATGATTATAATAAAATGGTACTAAAATGTCGAAAATATTTCATGTATATCATAGGATAAAGAAAATAATGCTAATATCATTAGAAATCAAAACAGTGTAAGACAAGAATTATAAATATAAAATAAATTAAGGGAAAAGACTTCATTTTAATTTGTTAAGGAAATATCAATACGAAATCCACGGTTTTTAAAAAATGAAAATTTTTGTCTAGCTCTGTTCCCCAGGAGGACCTAAAAGATGCTAACCCCTGTGACATGAGCACACCTGGCCCCCAGACACTGGTTTCTAAACACTTCCCCACGAAAAGGAACCAGGGCTCCTCAGAGGAATGATTTCAGATCTGAGGCAGGAAAAACACAAAGTGGGCCTGGGACAAATTTTTGTTCCAGAAAACAAGGAAACATTCAAAGACTAATAGGGCCTTGGCAAAGGCCACAGGAGCCAATCCAAGGGGGACAATATAAGCATCTAAGGAATAATGATAACTGACTATAATACACCAAATAAATACCAATCCAGTACCCACAGTGACTGAGAGAGAAAGAGAATAAAAAGGGATGCTCTTTACAGAGGAGTATCAATTAATAAACGGAGGAGGACCGAGAGTCGGAGAAATCATCACTTTGCAACTTCCAATGAAAGAAGTGATTTGGCAGGAACACCAAATGGATGCTAAGGGCCTAGGAAGTCCCCTAGTGACCGGGAAGGTCCCTGGGGAGCAGGAGGAAGTGCAGAGAGAGAGACAAAGAGGGGTCAGAAATCACCGCCTCAGCCCAGTGAGCCCACCTCCCACCACAAGAACGGGACCACCAGAAATCGTCCCCTCTCAAAGTGAGGGCAAAAATGGGGGAAATGAGGTAAGGCTGGGAGGTAAAGTGGGAGACGTTAAACCCCTGCGGAACGTGAACTACACATCATTTATACTTTAAAATGGTTTCTAACTGGTATATTGCTCTTATAATTTTCTAATCAGTAAAAAATGTAAATCATATTTAAAGCTGTTATGGTGAATATCGTTATGCATAAGTTTCCTCCAGATAAGAACCATTTCCTTGGGCTTCCCTGGTGGTGCAGTGAATAAGAGTCTGCCTGGCAATGCAGGGGACACAGGTTTGATCCCTGGTCCAGGAAGATCCCACATGCCGCGGAGCAACTAAGGCCGTGCACCACAACTACTGAGCCTGCGCTCCAGAGCTCGTGAGCCACAACTACTGAAGCCCGCGCGCCTAGAGGCCGTGCTCCGCAACAAGAGAAGCCACTGCAACGAGAAGCCCGTGCACCGCAACAAAGAGTAGCCCCAGCTCGTCGCAGCTAGAGAAAGCTCACGCACAGCAATGAAGACCCAACGCAGACAAAAAATCAATTCAAAAAAAAAAACAAACCTGCTGTATAAAAAATAAATTAATTTAATTTAATTTTTTTTAAAAAGAGATAAGCAACTGGCCCAACAGCAGGCAGTTGATTTGCAGTCAGGAGTAAAATGCAGACCTGTCTAGTTCCAAAATCCATGTTAAAAAATAAATAAATGAAAGAGTAATCTGGAAAAAAAAAAAAGAAGAATATGAGCATTTTTGAGGATCTTTATACACAGGGCAAAACTGGTTCTCCGAAAGAGTTAGTTACCAAATTACTTAGCAGTGGTTAGCGCTAAGAGCTAGCAAGCAGGAGACAGGGTAAGAAGTAGGGCCTTCTTCTCTGAGAGAACAGCATATTTACAAAGAAACTGCAGGAAAACCAAACATCTTCGGTGAGGAATGACCTACAACCCAGTATGGCTGGTGCAGGACAGAGAGGGGGCGGGGGACAGAGAGGTCGCTGGGGTCAACCTCTCCTTGAACCAACCTGGTGGAAGAAGAGGGTCCAGATCTCGCCAGCGGACCTCAGAGGCGGCGTCCAAGAGACAGGAAAGGTGTCTCCTACAGGGCCTGGAGACTAGGAGGGTGAGACAAGCAGCCTCCTCGCTTTCTGACCGCCTGACTAGGTAGAAAACCGTACCATCTCAGGAGGAGGGACAGACGTGGGGAAAAGCTTGCTTGGGCCCATGCTGAACTCAAGAGGCCCAAAGCCCACCCAAATGGAGGTGTGCCAGGCGAGGGTGTGCGAGCCCAAGCAGTAGAGCGGGGAGGACAGAGGGTCGTGGAAACGTGAGGAAAGCCGCCGGGCCCAGTCCTCCTGTGCAGACACCCAGCCTCGGCCGCTGGTTCAGCTGCGGCTCTGTCCACGCATCGAACTTGGTCAAACTGAAAGACACAGAGTCTCTCATTCTATTTCTCTTCGCACAAATAAAGAGATCTTGGGCCCCGTGACCCTTCCTACATACTGAGTATTCGGCACCTAGAACAGTGCCTGACACAGAACAGGCGCTCAGTGAATATTTGAAGATATTAGTGTATACGTTATACACATAAGCAGTATGTATACTTCATTAAAATATGACATACATTGTTCTGTGCTTTGTAAGATGGGTGATGTTAAGGGGTTTAAAACTTTTGCCTAAAGTGCTGACTCTACAGCTCAACCCATGTCCCTCGATGACTCCTCCGCCAGTGGTTTCTTCCCCATCCCTCCGGGCCCCGCCCCACCCATCCTCCACGCAGCACCAGCACGACCTCTTACAACCTTCAACCAGAGGGTGTCAATCCCTCCCCACTGAGGCCAAAACTATCCCCACTATCACCACGAGGACCACCATCACCACTACCCCACTAGGACCACTACCCCACTATCACCACTAGGACCACTATCACCGCCATCTCGAGACGAAATGGCTGCATAGCTCTGCCTCCGCCACTGTCTCCCAGGAGCCCAGAGCCCGGAACCAACTCAAGTCACAGGGGGCTCCACGGAGACCGGCGGGCTCTGCCCGCCGGCGCAGTGTGTGCCGAAGAGGGAAGGTGCCCGTGCTCAAACACGACTTTGAAAGGACACTGCTTCAGAGTAGCACTGAACAGCGTTAACTGTTTCAGAAACCAGAAACACTAGAAACACCCATGGTCTTCTGAGAGGGGTTTTCCCACCTCCTCCTACTGAAAAAGCCGCCAGCAACGCTCACTGGAAGGGCTCCACCTAAAGTCAAGGGCACCCCTAGAATCTGCCCTGGATGAGGCGTCACTGAGCTGATTTTACCTCGCTCTGCTTCCCAGGGCAGTTCTCCCTGACGGACTCGCTCACTTAAGCTCAGCAGTGCTGATCCAACCGTGGTAAGGGCGCTGCCAGTGAAGCCCCAGTGGAGTGCTGGCCCCCGCTGTGAGCTCAGCGGTACTTGAGACAGGCCGGGGATTCTTCCCACCAGAGCCCCTCGCCCTCGGCCCCCGGTCGCCATAGCTGGTGCCGTGGAGCGGGCACCGCACAGGCTCAGGAGCATCCCTGCCCGGGCCTCGACAGCCGCGGCCCCGCAGACCGCGCCAGGCGTCGCGCCTCCCTCTGCCCTGCACCGTCCCCCGGCCCCTCTGACCCTCCCGGCCGGGCTCCACCTCCACCCCCCTCGCACTCCGATCCCCGGCACAGGCTGCACTGCTCCCCGCTCAGCCCAGACCTCTGCTGTGACCACCAACACTCCGGACACAGGCAGACTAAGTGGTGGTTTTAGGACCTTCGTCCTTCGGGTGTTTGGAGTCCTGTATCCACCAGTCTCAGGAATCGGCAGACTCTGGGAGAGACAGCGGCACAGTTTGGGGTCCCGCCCACAATTCAACCTGAACACATTCTCTTTTCTCGGTTCTATATATTGGAGTTCTCTGAGATGTCTTTTAAAAATCTCAGCTGTTGCTTTCAAAAGACTAAAATCACTGCACTCAACTTTAAGAATAAAATCTTCATTTTCAACTTTAAAATGAAATTGGAAGGAAGACTAAAAGCAGTAATTTTTTTAAACACTGAAAAAGAAAACCCGCATGTGATCAATTCACAGAACAAAGGTCACATAACCCCTCCCACCTCCTCAGCCTTCTCCTCAGCCACCGCCAGCCCGTCATCACCGCCAGGCTGGCACAGGGCAAGGGGAAGAGGGGAGACCAGTGCGGGGCTGGGACAATGGCCGCGAGAGGAGCCAGAGTGCAGGTCCTCTGTCCCCAGGGGGCGTGGGCCGCTTGCTCCATCCTCTTTCCAAGTTCAAGTGGCCGAGCATGGGCAAGCTGGGGATTCTGATTAGAAACGGAGGAGCGGGGCTAAGCAAGGACCAGTGGTTCTTGTTCTCCTGCATCAAATAAAGATGATAAAGGGCTTCCCTGGTGGCGCAGTGGTTGGGGGCCCGCCTGCCGACGCAGGGGGCGCGGGTTCGTGCCCCGGTCCGGGAGGATCCCACATGCCGCGGAGCGGCTGGGCCCGTGAGCCATGGCCGCTGGGCCTGCGCGTCCGGAGCCTGTGCTCCGCAACGGGAGAGGCCACAGCGGTGAGAGGCCCGCGTACCGCAAAAAAAAAAATAAATAAAATAAAATAAAAAAATAAAGATGATCAAATATATTTACTATTACGTGTTGCTTCAGATGAAGAGAACACACCAGTTTTCCCCCACTTCCAGTTACGTACGTGAGCAACTTGTAGGTCAGCCCGCCAAGAACTAGAAAAGCTAAATAAGATACATTTTTGAAGTCTGTCTGAAGGCATCAAAGAGGCACTGAGGCAGCCAAAACTGGAGGGTCCAAGACTCCAAAGAAAAGGGAAGCCCAGTGAGGGAGCGGGAAACTGAGAGGGGCGCTCCTTCCCTCGGGGAATCTGACCATGCTGACTCTGGGAAGAAAACGCAGTGCAAAGTCAAGCAGAGGGTACTAGCTAACAGAGCTCTGGACAGCTCCATAAGGCTGGGAAGACAAAAACTCTGGTACAGGCCTGACAAGTCAGCCAGGACTTTAGGGACTAAGCTCCCCGAGAAAAGGGAGGCACAGAAAATGAGCCCAACACTCTGCGCAAACTGGCTGAGCAGCTGGGTTGCAGTAACCTCATGGTGCTCAGGAGACAAAAACTGGGCTTCTGGACCTGCCAAGGAGGGGCCCTGGGAAGCTTCCAGATGGAGAAGCCCCCCCTCCACCCCAGGGTGGAGCGGAAGGTGGGTGAAGGCAGCTGAGACTGAGGCTTACAAGGACTCCCAGCCTCCAGTCACTCAGTCCCCGACTGAACTGAGAGCCGTGACCCTACTCTGGGTCTGCGTCAGAGGAAACTCTGAAGGAAGACAGCATCACCCAGAACCTCTACAGCTTTTCATACATAATGTCCAACACGCAACTAAAAAAACAAAAACAGGCATAACAACAAATAGGACCAAGAGAAAAAAAGAACAGAAATAGAAACAGATCCGGAGGGGACCCATACACTAGAGTTATCAGATGCAAACTTCAACTGTTCAAAAATATACTTGACAAAAGGAAAATTTTCCAAGAATCAAAACGGATTCTAGAACTTGAAAATAACAGCGATTGAATTTAAGAACCCAATCTATGGGCTTAACATCAAATCGGACACAGCTGAAGAGAGGATCAATGAACTGAAGGATGGATTAGTTTAAAAAAAAAAAAAAAATACAAGTTAGAGGAAAAAAAGTCTATCCAAGGAGCCCAAAAGACACCGCAGGACACTGTTGAAAAGATCTAATGTACATATAAATGGGGTTCCTCACAGCGGAGGAAAGACAGGAAGGGGGATAAGAAATACCTATAAAGATAATGGTCAAAGTTGGTTGAAGAATCAAGCCATTGACTCAACAAAGAAAACCACACATTGGTTTTCAGGAGCTCTTCTGGTGTCTAAGGCAAAAAGAAAATGTTAAAGTGCCCAGAGGAAAAACGGCACTGCCTTTAATGGCACAACAACCCTGAGAGCTGACTTTTCCAGAAAAAGGAAGTCAGAAGATAAGGCATTGGCATCTATAAAATGCTGAAAAACAAATAACCACCAACCTGGAATTCTATACCCAACAAAAACATTCTTCAAAAGTGAAGGCAAGGGCTTTCCTGGTGGCGCAGTGGTTGAGAGTCCGCCTGCTGATGCAGGGGACACGGGTTCGTGCCCCGGTCTGGGAAGATCCCACATGCCGTGGAGCGGCTGGGCCCGTGAGCCATGGCTGCTGAGCCTGCGCGTCCGGAGCCTGTGCTCCGCAACGGGAGAGGCCACAGCGGTGAGAGGCCCGCGTACCGCAAAAAAAAAAATAAATAAAATAAAATAAAAAAATAAAGATGATCAAATATATTTACTATTACGTGTTGCTTCAGATGAAGAGAACACACCAGTTTTCCCCCACTTCCAGTTACGTACGTGAGCAACTTGTAGGTCAGCCCGCCAAGAACTAGAAAAGCTAAATAAGATACATTTTTGAAGTCTGTCTGAAGGCATCAAAGAGGCACTGAGGCAGCCAAAACTGGAGGGTCCAAGACTCCAAAGAAAAGGGAAGCCCAGTGAGGGAGCGGGAAACTGAGAGGGGCGCTCCTTCCCTCGGGGAATCTGACCATGCTGACTCTGGGAAGAAAACGCAGTGCAAAGTCAAGCAGAGGGTACTAGCTAACAGAGCTCTGGACAGCTCCATAAGGCTGGGAAGACAAAAACTCTGGTACAGGCCTGACAAGTCAGCCAGGACTTTAGGGACTAAGCTCCCCGAGAAAAGGGAGGCACAGAAAATGAGCCCAACACTCTGCGCAAACTGGCTGAGCAGCTGGGTTGCAGTAACCTCATGGTGCTCAGGAGACAAAAACTGGGCTTCTGGACCTGCCAAGGAGGGGCCCTGGGAAGCTTCCAGATGGAGAAGCCCCCCCTCCACCCCAGGGTGGAGCGGAAGGTGGGTGAAGGCAGCTGAGACTGAGGCTTACAAGGACTCCCAGCCTCCAGTCACTCAGTCCCCGACTGAACTGAGAGCCGTGACCCTACTCTGGGTCTGCGTCAGAGGAAACTCTGAAGGAAGACAGCATCACCCAGAACCTCTACAGCTTTTCATACATAATGTCCAACACGCAACTAAAAAAACAAAAACAGGCATAACAACAAATAGGACCAAGAGAAAAAAAGAACAGAAATAGAAACAGATCCGGAGGGGACCCATACACTAGAGTTATCAGATGCAAACTTCAACTGTTCAAAAATATACTTGACAAAAGGAAAATTTTCCAAGAATCAAAACGGATTCTAGAACTTGAAAATAACAGCGATTGAATTTAAGAACCCAATCTATGGGCTTAACATCAAATCGGACACAGCTGAAGAGAGGATCAATGAACTGAAGGATGGATTAGTTTAAAAAAAAAAAAAAAATACAAGTTAGAGGAAAAAAAGTCTATCCAAGGAGCCCAAAAGACACCGCAGGACACTGTTGAAAAGATCTAATGTACATATAAATGGGGTTCCTCACAGCGGAGGAAAGACAGGAAGGGGGATAAGAAATACCTATAAAGATAATGGTCAAAGTTGGTTGAAGAATCAAGCCATTGACTCAACAAAGAAAACCACACATTGGTTTTCAGGAGCTCTTCTGGTGTCTAAGGCAAAAAGAAAATGTTAAAGTGCCCAGAGGAAAAACGGCACTGCCTTTAATGGCACAACAACCCTGAGAGCTGACTTTTCCAGAAAAAGGAAGTCAGAAGATAAGGCATTGGCATCTATAAAATGCTGAAAAACAAATAACCACCAACCTGGAATTCTATACCCAACAAAAACATTCTTCAAAAGTGAAGGCAAGGGCTTTCCTGGTGGCGCAGTGGTTGAGAGTCCGCCTGCTGATGCAGGGGACACGGGTTCGTGCCCCGGTCTGGGAAGATCCCACATGCCGTGGAGCGGCTGGGCCCGTGAGCCATGGCTGCTGAGCCTGCGCGTCCGGAGCCTGTGCTCCGCAACGGGAGAGGCCACAACAGTGAGAGGCCCGCGTACTGAAAAAAAAAAAAAAAAAAAAAGTGAAGGCAAGATAGGGGCTTCCCTGGTGGCGCAGTGGTTAAGAATCCTCCTGCCACTGCAGAGAACACGGGTTCGAGCCCTGGTCCGGGAAGATCCCACATGCCGTGGAGCAACTAAGCCCATGCACCACAACTACTGAGCCCGTGTGCCACAACTACTGAAGCCCTCACGCCTAGAGCCCGTGCTCCGCAACAGGAGAAGCCACCGCAATGAGCCCGTGCACCACAGGGAAGAGTCGCCCCCGCTCGCCGCAGCTAGAGAAAGCCCGCGTGCAGCAACCAAGACCCAATACAACCAAAAATAAAAATAAATAAATTTATTTTTTTAAAGTGAAGGCAAAATAAAGACTTTTCAGGCAAATGAAAATGAGACAACTCATCACTCACAGACATCAACTAAAAAAATATTAAAGCAGTTCTTCGAAAGAAAGAAGTCTCTGACAGAAATATGAAAAAACAAGTGAAAAGCAACAAAAAGGGTAACTATGAGAATAAATCACAATATTAACTGTACAAAACAACGATGATAATGCCAAAAATATATCTAAAATTTTAAAGTATGATAGCAGTGACACAGGAGGTGGGAGGGCGTTCAGTGCAGTTTGAGCGTCAAAGAAAACAGCAGTGTCGGGGGTCAGTAAAGACAGGCACGAACCTAGGCTGAACTGTAAAACACGCCCTGTGTCTGCGAGTGTATATCCGACCCCCGACACGGGAACACAGAGTTAAAAACACTTCATACTTCTCAAAGAAGGCAAGAGAGAAAGGACACAGAATAGGTGGGATAAACAGAACACAAATAGTAACACTGTACCTATAAACTGAAATATTGCAATTACATTTAAATAGAGCAAATACTCTAATTAAAAGATAAAAACTGTCAAACTGATTAAAATAAAAACTATACACTATTCACAGAGGTACATGTTAAGATATAAGACCACAATCAGGCGAAAGGAAAAGATACCCAGGCAAACACTAACAGGAAACTGATGTGGCAGATATCACTGTCAAATAGTGTCTGAAGTAAGAAGCATTACTAGACATAAAAAGAAACATTTCATAAAGATACAAGTTCAATCTGGTGAAGAGAATTCTAAATTTGAATGTACCTAATAACATAATCTCAAAATATCAACACATAAAAACGGATGGAAGTAGAAAAGGAGAAACAGCCAAATTCATCATCACAGTGGGAGCCTTTAAGATGCATCTCTCAGTAGAAGGGGGCTGTCCAGTATGCAGTCACATGCAGCTATGAGGTAGTGATACTTGAAGCGCAGCTGCTCCACACTGAGACGTGCTGCAAGCAGGAAACGCACAGCGGATTTTAACGACTTAGTATGAAAAAAAGAGCGTAAAATATTTTATGAGTTTTTTTCATGTTGATCACACACTGAAATGATAATATTTTGGATATCTGTGTTAAATAAAATATATTAACATTAATTTCACCTATTTCTACGTTATTTAATGCGGCTACCAGAATCTGAATTACATGATTAACAAGCCTCATCTAACTGATACACACAGAACACTGCATTCCTGCTGATACACATTGCTTTCAAGTGCCCAAGGAACACTTTCCAAAATGAATGTGTATTGGGCCATTAGGAAAGCTCAACTCATTTCAATGGATTGAAATAATGCAGGGTATCTTTAGGGATTGCAGTAGACAGACAGTTCATGCCCCCTCAAAATTCATTCCCCCCAAGGTGATGGTATTAGGAGGCATGGACTCTGGGAGGGATTAGGTCCTAAGTGCAATGAGCTCCCTTGCCTGCTTCCGCCCAGTGAGGACAGTGAGAAGAAGCTAGACATCTAGGAACCAGGAAACAGGACTCACCAAACATGGACTCTGCCGGCACCTTGATCTTGGGACTTCCCAGCCTCCAGTACTATGAGAAATAAATTTCTATTGTTTATACGTCAGCTAGTCTATGGTATTTTATAACAGCAGCCCAAAAAGACTAAGATAGGGATCTTCATGGAAATAAGCCAGAAATCAACAAAAAGATAACGAGGAAAACCTCCCCAAACATTGGGAAGTTAAACGACATACTTCTTTAAAAACTTTATAAATAATAATTTTTAAAAACACAATGAAGGGGCTTCCCTGGTGGCGCAGTGGTTGAGAGGCCGCCTGCCGATGCAGGGGACGCGGGTTCGTGCCCCGGTCCGGGAAGATCCCACATGCCACGGAGCGGCTGGGCCCGTGAGCCATGGCCGCTGGGCCTGTGCGTCCGGAGCCTGTGCTCCGCAACGGGAGAGGCCACAACAGTGAGAGGCCCACGTACCACCAAAAAAAAAAAAAAAAAAAAAAACCACAATGAAAATTAGAAAATACTTTTACATAAAAGATAAATGAAAATTTGGCTTATTCAAATTTGTGGGATGCAGCTAATGGTGTTTAGAGGGTAACTTATAGCCTTAACACATATACTGGAAAAGAAAGAAGGCTAAAAATCAATTAAGCATCTATCCCAAGAAGCCAGAAAAAAGAATAGCAAACGAAACACAAAGCAGATGGAAGAAAAAGGAGCAGAAAATAAGGAAATAGAAAACAAATATTAAATTTAAAAAAAAAAATCAATAAAGCCAAAAGTTGGTTCTTTGAAAGGACTGATAAAATTGATAAACCCCTAGAGAGACTGATTAAGAAAAAGAGACAAAGCACAAATTACCAGTATCAAGAATTTTTAAAAAGGGATATTATGAACCACTTTACACTTACTAATTGGAAAGTTTGGGTGGCCTGAATAAATTCCTAGCAGGGGGGAAATGCTTTACCTAAACAGACACAAGAAGACATATAAAATCAGAAAAATTCTATTTCCATGTAAAAAATTAAATCTGAAATTAAAAGCCATCCCATAATGAAAATCCTACACCAGCTGGTTTTGCCAATCAATTCTTCCAAAAATCTAAGTAAGAAAACACCAATCTCACAGGAACTCTTCTCTGGGTAAAAAAAGGAACACTTTCCACCTTGTTTTATAAGACGAGCATAACCTTGATACCAAAATCCAACAGGACAAGAAGTATAAGAAAGTAAAATTACAGACCTTGAATACAGATGCAACAATCATCCTAAACAAAATTAACAAATAAAATCCAACGAAAGGAGAATACATCAAGATCAGGTTGGGATTATTCTAGAATCACAAAATTTTTTAAAAAGTTAAATCACCACATCAAAGAAAAATCACTTGATTGTTTTAAAATTTGCAGAAAATATACTTAAGAAAATTTAATGTAATAATTTTAATTCATGATTTTAAAAAACTCTTAGCAAACTAAGAATAGAGGAAATTTTTCATATTTTGATAAAAATATCTACAAAAAAGCCACAGTAGGGCTTTCCTGGTGGCGCAGTGGTTAAGAATCCGCCTGCCAATGCAGGGGACATGGGTTCGAGCCCTGGTCCGGGAAGATCCCACATGCCGCGGAGCAACTACTGAGCCTGCGCTCTAGAGCCCGCAAGCCACAACTACTGAGCCCGCATGCCACAACTACTGAAGCCCGTGCGCCTGGAGCCTGTGCTCCACAACAAGAGAAGCCACTGCAGTGAGAAGCCTGCAATGAAGAGTAGGCCTTGCTCACCACAACTAGAGAAAGCCCACACGCAACAACAAAGACCCAAAGTAGCCAAAGAAGTAAATAAATTTTTTTTAAAAATTAAAGAAAAGTTACAGTAAATATCATATGTAATAGTGAAACAGTGAAAGCTTTTCCTCTGATACTGGGAATGAGACAAGGATATTTATTCTCATTACTTCTCTTCACCACTGTGTTGGAGATCCTAGCCAGTACAATAAGGCAAGAAAAAGAAAAAGGGTTATAGAAACTGGAAAGAAAAAAAAAAGAAACTTACCTGCAGACATAATTGTGTATACATAGAAAATACACGAATTATTACTAGAAATAATTGGATTTAGCAAGTGAATACAGAAAAAATAATTCTATCTCTACATACTAGTAATTTATAATGGCATCAAAAATATGAGATATCTAATTAAACATGCATAAGACATACAGAAAACTGTAAAATTTTAAGACAAATTAAACAAGATCTAAATAAATGGAGGACTATACATACTGTGTTCATGGATTATAAGAACAATAATAAAAAGACGTCATTTTTCCACACAGTGGTCTACAAATTAAATTCAACCTCAATTAAAATCCCGGGGCTTCCCTGGTGACGCAGTGGTTGAGAGTCCACCTGCCGATGCAGGGGACACGGGTTCGTGCCCCGGTCCGGGAAGATCCCACATGCCGCGGAGCGGCTAGGCCCGTGAGCCATGGCTGCTGAGCCTGTGCGTCCGGAGCCTGTGCTCCGCAACGGGAGAGGCCACAACAGTGAGAGGCCCGCGTACCGCAAAAAAAAAAAAAAAAAAAAAACAAAACCCGGCACATTTTCTGGGGAAAGACAGCCTAGTGGATTCTAAAATTTATCTGAAAATGCAAAGGGTTAAGATTAGCCAAGGTAATACTGAATAATGACTCAGGTGTAGGATTTAAATTACCAGCTATGAAGACTGACTAAATCTACAGTAATTTAGATAGTGTTGCATTTGTGCAAAAGAGACCAAAAGATCAATGGAGCAGAGGGGAGTCCAGAAACAGACCCATACACTTACGGTCACTTGATTTACAACAGAGATGACACTGCAGCACACTGGGGAAAGGATGCTTTTTTTAGTAAATTACAACTGGATAGCCATACACTTAAAGGAAAAAAAAAAAAGGAACCCTGGCCCCTATCTCACACAATAAACAAAAATCAGTTTCAGATGGATTACAGATCTAAATGTAAAAGATAAAACAATAAAGCTTTTACAGGATAACATCTTCATGCAACTTCGTGATGATATCTTTCAATGAACATAAAGTGCATTAAATATTACTGAAAAGACTGATCACCTGGGGTACATTAAAATTAAAAATTATGCTTTTTAAAAGACACCACTGAGAAAGTGAAAAGGCAAACACACCCCAAAAAAACCCTGTCATACATATATGTACTCAGAATATATAAAAAGAACTCCTTCAAATCAGTAAGAAACAAAACAGACAACCCTATCAAAAAATGGGCAAAAGACAATTATTTCATCAAAGATGGTAAGCAAATGGCCAACAAACGCCAGGGATGTTTCCTGGCCATCAGGGAGCAAGTTTCCACCCCACTGAGCTCCTACCGCTCAACACCACCAGACAGCTACAACCAAAGAACCGCCGATACCGAGGGTCAGAACCACCAACGGCTCACACACTGTGGGGGGCAGGACAACGGTCACGACCACCACCCTGGATAGAGCCTACTAAGGCGGACATACTCCATCACCTGGCAGTGCTACTCCTTTGAACACACCCAACAGAAACACAAACACATCTGTACCAAAAAGCAAGTAAGAACATTCAGGGCAGCATTTGTAAAAACTAGAAACAACCCAGATACCCATGAACAATAGAAAGAATAAATTATGGTACGTTCATACACTGGGTTATTAAATAGCAGATGAGAACGAACAAAACCTACACAGATAGAGCTGTCAAAGATAATGCTGAATGAAAGAATCAAGAAATAAAATATACACATTACTGTATTTCATTTACATAAAGTCAAGAACATGCCAAATTAATCAACGGCAGAAAAGTCGAGACCACAGTTAGCTTTGGGAGACAATTACTGGGAGTGGGTGGAAGGGGGCTTCTGGGAAGCCTGGTAATGTTCTATTTCTTGGTCTGGGCAGTGGTTACAAGAGTGTGTTCGCTTAATGAAAAATTCACTGCGATGTACACTTATGATTTGTGAATTTTTCTGACGTATGTTCTGTTACAGTTAAGTTTTTTTTAAGTACACTATTACTTGCCTACATAATCTGGCAGGAGTTTATTCACACGCCTACCTGGTCACACAATTAGCCACCAAACAGAAGACAAATGCCAAGAAAGGGAAGGATCCAAAAAATGTTTACTTAATGGTTCCTGTGTTTCTAAAACGCTGGACTCAGGCGCTCAGGTGGTGAGGTGAGCTGGTGACGTCATCACATTTTCCACTCAGCAAGGCATTTCCAGGCTACAACACAGAGCAGCAGCTAGCAACAAATCACTGAGCAACTGCCCCACTGGCTGGTGTGACAACCTCCACTGCATGAGACTGGACTTTACAAAACTCCTGTCCCTTACTTGTTACATTCCTTGTGCTCATCCTTTCAAAAAACTACACTTCAGCGTATGTACCTCAAATTACAAGAAGACAAATACAGTTACGAAAGAAACAAAACAAAACAAAAAAACCCAAAGTACTGAAAAGATTTACAAATACTACAATAAAATCCCAGTAAAACATAATTTGGCCAACCCTTCTAAGCTTGTGGTAATAAAATCTGACCCAAACAAACTTGGTAATTTACAAAATTCAAATGAGAAAAAATTTAATGATTCTCAAATTGACAATGACAGAACATTACAGCACTGACATCAAATTATTGTTGCTAAGAAGGAAATCCAAATGTTTAGCTTATCAATCTTTCAGGAGAATTGACTAAAGCCCAGAAATGCATTAAGGCTAGGAATTATTCATTTACTAATTTACCACTGCAGACCCATCATGAGAGAATAAATGCATGCTTATTCAGGTCTACCTGAAAGCACCATACAGGCACCTATTACGAACAGGTAAAATGGCACCTACACATCTCATACACACCCAAGTAACATGCCCATCTCCCACTGTGCTCTGCGCCCCCCAGCGCACACTCTTCTAGCTGACACCCTCTCCCTGCTGCTATCATTAGATCCTCACTCAGCTCCACAAGGCCTGAGACACTGCTCCAAACACAAGATCCTTAGGTGAAAAACTTCAGTGTGACTGTAAGCTTTACAATTCTCATCTGCCAAAGAAAAAGTTCCAAAGGACTCCATCTTCAGTCTTCTATCCCCTAAAACAAACCTGACTTACAAAACACCCGTGTTCTGAGAAAGGTGGACCGTAAAAATATTTTTCCTGTGAAATCAATCCTATTTGTCCAGTAAATTTCATTAGGAAATTGGAAATACATAATACAACCCATGGAAATACACATTTAGGCGAGGAATAGCTTAAGACAGCAAAACGGAAGGCACCACGGAGCTTGGTTACTTCATGGCCCTTTTTCAAAAACTCTGGAGCACTATTCCAAAGCTAGGCAGTGCCTTCTGCCGCCCCAAAGGGGAACCAGAGCAATAAGGTGTTTTTACAGAACGTTATGGTACACTAGTGTTTGTTCTCACTAAGAAGTTTAATCCTCAGGAATTTTATCTATATGGGACTTACAAATAACAGAACCACCATTTCACAAGTGATTGCGCAAAATACACCTCTAAAAATTGCAACATCGTAAAAAAGCGTTTAGAAAAAAACTCTCCGGTGAAAATCACCCATACCTGTGGAAGTGCAGTATTGAGCTGCCTCTGCAAGGAGTCTCTTTCGTGACCAACCTCGTGTAATTTGCCCTGGGTTAGTGCCAGCGTTTCTTGGGTCTCTCTCAGAGTGTCAAGGAGACGGTCCCTCTCTTCCAGCATGGAGACCATCAACTGTTCAAAATGCGAATCTGCATCTGGCTGTGACGGGGAGCTGGACCCATGGCTTCCACTTCCTCCTGGGGGGCCTTCTGCTTCACTGATGGTTGGCATGACCTCGCACATCATCTTGAAATGAAAGACCCAGACCACAGTCATCAGGTGCAAAACAAAGGCTCCCACAAAGCTGCAGCTTTACCGCTATCTGCAGCTGATAAATGAAAGGCCGACAGCCTCATTACTCCCAGATCTGACTGCTATGCTCTGTACAGGAAAAAACTGGGCAAACATACACATGCATATCCAAAGTGCCCAGAACACATAAGATGAAGACATTTAATACTGACAGTAATCCAGTGAAGGGGTAAAGACCAAAGAAGACTACCCTCACATAAAGAACAAACCCTGTGGCATTTTCTCTGCAAAGCTGTACTTTCTAGTTGTTGAAAACAAGTGTGCTTCTGTAACCTTTTTTTTTTCCCTTCTATTTCCCGGTGGGGGAGAGAACTTCAAAACACGTGCCACCCAATCATTTTTCAGGAAAAGCACAGAAGGAGCATACAGCCAGTAAAACTGACAAGTACAAAATCCATCAGGCATCTTAGAGGAATGTGTGCAGTCAGCTCCTGGGAAGGACTGACGGCTCCCTGAATTCTTGGGCTGGATTTGGTGAGCGACAAACGGAACTGGACTCGTTAAGGGCGCGAGAGGTGTTTTTCAACGGCTGCAATGGTTGGTCAGTCAACCTAACTTACGTAAATTAACAGACCCCCCCCCCCAAAAAAATTCCACAATGGAAATATAGCAGGTCGAGACAGACATGCACGGCTAGAAAGGAAGGAAAAGTGAAAGGTGAGATTACGAGAGGCTACTAAGTGTCTCAAATATAATGACGGGGCGAGGGGCAGGGGGCCGGTTCCCGAGGCTGCCGCCGGTGTTCCGGGCTCGGCGGACCCCCAGAACGGAGATGCCCAGGACCGCGTACCACGCACCTGACAGTGACAACGACTCTACCCCGCTCGCACCCGCACCCGGTGCTGCAGCAGCCCGGACGCCAGGGTGGCGAGAACGATTCACCACGGGAACCCAGCCTGGCTCGGGACTTCCTGCGGCCACAGGTCCCCGCGCCCAGCGCTGGGGTCCCCGGGGGCGCGGGTCACCT
>NC_041231.1:1133459-1174021 GCF_002837175.3 Physeter macrocephalus | reverse complement strand
GGCAAACGTCTGAAATCCCCAAATCACAGTGGCCTCCGTGAGAGAAGTTTATTTCTCTCATACAAATGCAGTCCTGAGGTGAGCCTTCCAAGGCCAGTAGGGAGGTTCCATGACCATCAGGAACCCAGCCTCCTTCTATCGTGTTGCTATGCTCCCTCATGGTCTAATGTAGCTGCCCATGCTCCAGCTATCATGTTTGCATTCCAGCTAGAAGGACGGAAGAAGGGGATGCTGAAGCGCACATCCTCCTCCTTTTAAAAATACTTCTAGGAAGTTCCAACCACCGCTTCTGCTCGTGTGCAGAACTTCGGTTGAATGGCCATACCTTGCTACAAGTGGGGTTGGGAAATATAGCCTGGATCTGGGCAGCTAAAAGTCAGGGCTCTAGTGTAAAGCGAGAAGGTGTGAACAGACAGTGGGGACACCAGCCACGTCTGCCACAGATTGTTTTCCTTTTGTGATGAAGACGTCCTATTCCCTTTTCATTTAAAATTCAGTGAGGAAAGAGAGTCACTTCGAAGGAAAAGGCAAGTAAATAAAAGAACAGATGGCACATGGCTAAGGCAAAAATTTCCAAGCTGGCCCTGGAATCACTGAGATTTGGGAAACACACTGTGAAGACAGAGACACAAAGTGAGTGTGTACGCTGAGAATCAGGCTGGCTCTCAGGCCCGGGTGTGGAGAGGGGCCTGCGGCTGGACAGATCCCAGGAGAGTCGGGGAGGAAGCAAGTGCGTGTTCCAGAAGAGAGGCTGAGAGGGTCTGAGTCAGGCAGCGGAGCTGGAGGCCAGACGTGTGGGGTGAGGGCAGCCACCTGCCTGCTGAGAAGGGCCAGGAAGGCTTGCAGGCTCCTGCCGGCCTGCCTGTTTGCTTTGGAGGTAGGCGCTGCGGTCAGGGGCACATGATGGGGTTTCGGAAGAAAGAGAAAGGTTTGGAGCCAAGGTGGTGAAGTTAAACGGGGACAGGTCAGAGGTCAGTAGCTCAGAGGCTGCTGGGAGGAACCCAGGAGGTCAGCTAGGCTAAGCCCACAGGGGGTCCTGAATAAGTGAACGAACAACGCACTGATGCGGGCAGGACTCATGACCTTGTCCGCATCTTCTCACTGCGTCCTCACAGCACCGTGAACCCGCCCTGATCTGCTCCCCGCCCCAGGCTTCCTGCACCTTGGTGGGCCGTGCTCCCTGCTGTGCCCTGATGCCAGGAGCAGGGCCTAGCACAGGAAGGCCACCGCGGGACGTGCTGGTGAACGGTGAGTAGGTGACCGACCTCTCCTGCGCCTGTGCCCAGACTCCCTCCAGCAAGCGCGTTGCATGGATCGAGGCAGCTCTGGTGGCGGTGGCGGCGAGGGCTTGATTTCCCCAAATAAAAGGGGTGGGGACGGAAGTGTGGCTTTCGTGCTCCACCCTGATTCCCCAGGCGGGAAGCCAGCAGACGGGCCCATTTCCAGGACTGCAGTGCTTTCAGCAGAGTATTTTTGGAGCACATGAGCCTTATTTTAGCTTTTGGGGTTGCTCCCGCCCTGGTGCTGCCTGTGGTGAGACGGGACAGCCTTCCCCGGGGGTCCTGGCTTCGCCCCCCCCCCACCCCAAGCTGGGCCACTTTCGGGGCCTGTCTGGGGACTAGAAAGTTCTGCAGGGCAGGCTGGCTCTCTTGGTCTGGCAGAGTGACTGGAGACCTCACTCCTCCCCTTCCTGCTGTGAGACCCCGTGCTAATCACTAAATTCCTCTGCACCCCCATTTCCTTACCTGTCAAAAGGGGAAAACACCTTCCTTAACACAATTCAAGGTTTCTGTGAGACTAAAACAAGAGGCAAAGCCCCAAAGCACTTTAAAAAACCCCAAAGCTGCTATACAGCTTTAACCAGTGCCACCTTCTTCCTAAGGGATAATATGTGTGTGCTACCACTTTTTTTTCCGTGTAACTCTCCCGAACCTGCCTGGAACCAGCCCCACTAATCTACTTGCTGCCTCCTGAACAAACCCTCCAATTGCATGCCTCTTGGCCTTTGCACTTGCTGTTTCCTGTGCCTAAACTGCTCACCATCTGGCAAACGCCCATTTATCCTGTGAAACCCAGCTCAGAAGGCCACTTCTCTGAAACAGTTAGATGTCCTAGATATTGCATGGGCCTTGGAGTCAGGAGGCTTGGGTTCTAGTCCTACCTCTGCCCTGTGACTTGACAAATCACTGCAACTCTCAGGGCTTCAGTTTCTCCACTTAGGATCGTTTGTCTGTCTCCACATCAGCACCATGTTTTCTTTGTCCCAAGTCCTTTTCTTCCTCCCCCACGCCTAAGGCAGTTACGGTCCCAGGATAATAACAAATCAGCACCAAGTTCACTGGGCTCTGCATTGGCCTCGTCCCCTGGAGGCCCCAGGGGAAGGCAGAGTACCCCAAACTGACTCATGGGAGATGCAGGTTGTGAGCTCAATACCGGTGAGCAGTAAGTGCCTGTAGGCAAAGCTGTGATCCCTTCCTCAGCGGGGCCTCATCCCCCACGTGGGTGCTGACACTGGAGGCTCAGAGTCATGAGGACCCAGAGCCCAGCCGCGGGGACCCAGTGGGTGTCACAGGAAGCCCAGTGTCGCCCTCCTGAGGAGGCTGTGAGCACCGTGCCTCTCCCACTGGATTGGAAGCTCCGTGAAGGTAGCTCCCGGACGCAGCTCCCGTCCTGGTGACGTCTACCCCGCACGCAGTAAGTGCTCACCGAACACTAGCTGACAAGTGACTGAGTGGGTGACTTTAGGCAGGCTCTTCACCCTAAACTTCATTTCCTTCAGCTACAACCATTTCACAAGGGGTCGTGTCTTTAAACTGGTTTATAATATTTTTTGACAGGTAGACATTTTTAGTTTTTTATGTAGTTGAATTATCAGTCTTTTATTTTATGGCCCTCTCCTTCCTCTTCCAGATGATAAATTCTCCCAGGGTTGCTTCATATTGAAAAAAAAATCCAAATCTTGTATACATTTGGGATTCATTTTGGAAGAAGGAGGGAGGTAAGGATGCAATGATCTTTCCCAGTTGTCCTAACCCCAACGATTGAATTTTTTTCCTCACTGATTTGAAACACCATCTTTATGTTCTAAATTCCCTTTTGACCACCATGATGCCTTTCAGTGCATCAAATATCAGAAAATCCAACCAAAGTGTCTTAAAGAATTGTAAAAAGAAGTGTTAGCAAGTGACGGAGCCCAGAGGCAGAGTAAGTCAATTCAGCAACTCAGTGACACATCTCTTGGCTCTGCTGTCTGCTACACAAATGTCATCGTGGTTATGACACAGCACCTGGAACAGAGGCTGCAGGCGTCCTTGTACCCACCCTGTGCTTTAGAGGCAAGTCATAGAATGCCCCAGCATCCCATTCCTTCGAGGTAGGTCCTATAATATCCATTTTGTAGGTGAGTTAATTTGCCCAGCGCCATGTAGCTGCGAAATAGCAAAGCCAGGATTCGAACCCGGGCAGTTGGCTGCAGGGGATGCCATGCCTCTCATGGCACTGCTTACTTTGTCCCTATTACATCTACCTTATTAATCCTGTCCTCCTTTGCCTCTACAGGGTCCCCCACTGTGTGAGGAAGAAGAGTCGGTCTCTTAGTCTTGTCCGTCTGCTTACGTTCATTTGAATTTCCACGGTCTTTGGTTTACGGTCTGGGCTGCAGACAACATCAGCGGGACCAGATGACAGAGGACTCCCCTTTCTCACAGTAGGACTCGGTGGCTGGGCCTGGCTCAGGTGCTCCTCGGTGACAGGCACTGGGGCAGGTTCCCCAGGCATCATCTGACGTCTCCAAAGACCTCAGGGAATGAACAGGTGATCCGAGAGTTTCATACCCAGTCAAGCTGGCGTAAAGGCAAGTCATTTTAAACACGTGCCGTCACTCCGGAATAATTACAGTAATGACATCGTGGTCTTTACCATGTGAAAGCAACTCTCAGCCACTCACCATCACTCATCTCCCTGGAGCCTGCAGCAACCGGGAGAGGGCTGGTCCTGCCAGGTGAGAAAGGGAGGTGGGGTTCCACTGTGCGGTCACCAGCTAGAGGGAGGCGAAAGGCCCCTCCCCACCGCCCCACCTGAGCCACTAGCCCTTGGCTGAGAACCTACTGAATGAAGGTGTGGATGCGTGGGTGGGTGCGTGAACGGACCACACATTTCAGAGCTCCCAGAGCCAAGAGGTGTGTGTTCTTGTGCACGTGGCATCAACCCTGCCTGGGGAGGGGACCCTTGGGGTGGCCGGCGGCGATTCAGGGGGTGGGGGAGCCGCCCTAGGGTCCGTGGTGGACCTCATGCTGGGACTAGGCGGCGTGAAGGGCAAATCCTGGGTCTCGGTCACGGCCGGGCGCGATGGGCAGAGAGGCAGCCCGGTCCCTGCCCTGGGGCCCCTGGACCTGGTCCTTTATCATCGCAGTTCACTCACCTGCTCAGCGAGCACAGCCTCTGCCCGCAGAGCCGCTGGGCAGCTCTGGAAGCCACGGTGACGAGGAAGCCGCGCCTGGTGGGGCACGACCAGGGCAGGAGGGGTCCACTGCGGGTGGCGGGGCTCAGGCGAGCCCTCATCACACTGGGTGTCTGAGCCGGTCCTCAGCCCCCCTGGGAGGTGGGCCTTTGGGGAGCAAGCTGCATGGGGCCCGGCGCCCCTCCGGTTCCTCATGAGGCTGAGGATTAGGACTTGCCCAGAGGGGCCTGGGTACCCCGCAGATGGGTTTCTCCAGCTGGAAACCCCGCTGGAAGGAGTAACAGACTCAGACGCCCAGGGATGGACAAGGTTTTACTTGTAATAATGTTACTTCAACGCACACATAGGCCGGAGACACGCTTTTGCTCCTAGCCCTCCTAACTTATAAAACGCCAATAAAATTCAAATTAGACAGAGAGGAGCCCACGAAACGAATACAGTTTAGATTAACAATATAATTAAACGGTTAACCTGAAGGATGATTTTACAAATTGTGGTAAAATAACACACAACATAAACTGCACCCTCTTCACTCAGTGTTGCCAGCCACCATCCCCCCACAGAACCTTGTCATCTCCCCAATCAGGTCTGTCCCGCGAAACAACGCGTGCTGAAACAAAATCGTTGCCTGTGTCGAGCCTGTCACCAAGCACGTGTGGGGAAGGGAAGCTTAGCCCTGCCTGGTGCCGTGGGGTGACCAAACGGCCCACGTTCTTCGGCTTCCAGCCTTCGCTAGATGAGGACACGGCTCACGCACTGACTCGGCCTGTTGCCTGGGGACAATGTGCTTGGTACCCACGTGGGACTCTTGCCACAGTGTATTAATTTAGTCACTTACTTAAGAAACCGAGGGCTTCTTTGACGAAAATGGGTTTCAATTGCACATTTTCCTTGTAAAAGAGAAGTTTTGCCTGTTCCGGCCGATGTAGGGTGACTGGCCACTTTCGCATAAGCACATGCTACCCTGCGTCACGCTTGCCTGTCTGGTTCCAAAACTCAATGCACACAGGAATCCTGTGGTTAGAAAGCAGTCAGCAAGATGACTCAGAACACGTATCATGGGAAGAAAAACACAAAACTGAAAAATATGCGGAGGGCGCTTGCGGTTTCTAGGAATAGTCGGGAGTCTGTAGTACGACGGTATTTCTGGCGGCGGACGGGGCGGGTCGGAGGGGCGGGAGGGGCAGGGGCGGGGCTGTCCTGAGAAGGGTGGAGCCCCGCTGGGGGGCGGGGTGGGGGGGAACGAGTGAGGCTTGCGAGGTAGCGTCCAGAAGAGCTGGCGCTGCTGCGCACGGGAGCGCGAGCCCCAGGGAGGGGGCCGCGGTGTGCGCCGAGGGCAACTACCCGGGAACCGGGCTGTGGCGCCAGGCACTGAGCCGGGCACGCGTGGGGGGATGCTGAGGCGCAGGCGGCGCTCACCGGGCGGAACACCTGCCCCCACGACGCCCACGTGCGAATCCCAGAAATCTGGGATCCGCTCCCTTGCATGGCAAGCGCTGCCCCCATCTATCTGACAATACGGGTCTGGGGAGAGGGAGAGAGAGGGAGGGAGAGAGGGAGAGAGGGAAAGAGCAAAAGAAAAGGGGAGAGGGGGGGGGGGAGAGGGGGGGGGGGGGGGGAGAGAGAGAGAGAGAGAGAGAGAGAGAGATGGGAGGCACCAGGGACCTGGGAGAGACGAGGCCAAGGTGCTCCCATGGGTGGGGGGGCTGGTGCTGGGACAGGGTAAGGAGGCCGAGGGGAGCGGCCAGAACAGGTGCCCTAGATGCCGCACAACCCAGGAGAGCGCACCGTGGGACCGGCAGCCTCCACTCTGCAGTGCACTTTGGGGGTGGCCGTGGGGTCACCAGGGAGGAAGAGGAGCGGACGGGAGGCAGGCCAGCCAGTGGGGAGAGCAGGAGGGAGGGGGGGCTGCCAGCCCCCGCCCCCAACGGAAGAGTCTGGAGGGGGTGGGGGCCCTGGACGGGGACCCACAGCCCCGTACGCCCAGGAGCAGGGCTGGCCTTGGCGAGGTGGCAGAGGCTGTGAAGCCGGGAAACCTGTGGGCCGGGAGACGGAGCGACCCTTGTCAGGGAAACGTTCAAATTCTCCTTCGTTGGCCGGGAAATCTCCCGCTAAGCACGTACACTCGGACCCTTCTTTCCCTTCTCAGGGGAAAAAGGATTGAGACCAGAACGTGGCTCTTAACTTTCGCTTCCAAGTAAACCGCATGACCTGTGTGCAGCTTTATCAGGAACAATTAATTTTACGTGACTGGAAAAAAAAAAAGGGATGGATTTTTTGGGAAAGTTGCTGTGAGAAATCCTTGTCCAAAAACTGCAGCAGCTCCATGCCTACGTGGGGTGTAGCTGACCTGTCCCCGGGGTCACAGTTCTGGTTAGATGTCAACCACGTCTGTCCCAGGAGGGCTTAGGGAGTTCCCTGGCGGTCCAGTGCTTAGGACTCTGCGCTTCCACTGCAGGGGGCACAGGTTCGATCCCTGATCAGGGAGCTAAGATCCCGCAAAACGCACAAAGGCCGGGCTCAATGTTCTGAGGCCACACAGAGCAGAAGAGCTTTTGGCAGACCTCTGGGGCTCTGGGTGACATGTGTTTGTTCTTAAGGTAAAAATGGTGCCACAGGGGGCTTCCCTGGTGGCGCAGCGGTGGAGAGTCCGCCTGCCGATGCAGGGGACGCGGGTTCGCGCCCCGGTCTGGGAGGATCCCACCTGCCGCGGAGCGGCTGGGCCCGTGAGCCATGGCCGCTGAGCCTGCGCGTCCGGAGCCTGTGCTCCGCAAAGGAAGAGGCCACAGCAGTGGGAGGCCCGCGTACCGCGAAAAAAAAAAAAAATAGTGCACAGACTTGGCCAAGCACTTCATATTCACCTAATGGCCCCTTTTCAGGGAGGTGGAGCCCCAAGGGACAGAGCCCCCGGTTCACACTCAGGTCAGGCTCAAGGCCCCATGCGGCGCCCTGCTCTCGAGGACACCCCCCCTCACGGTCCACATTACACCTGGGACTGGTATTTGGCCGACAACTGAAACCGTTACAGAAACAGGGAAAATATGGATAGCATACAGAAGAAATATCATTCAGAGAATTGTTCTCCAAAATTTGCTGTGTACTTTTCCACTTTTAGGGCCTGTATAGGCATTTGTGCTTTTTCTACACTTTTTTTGGGATGTGGACCATTTTTAAAGTCTTCATTGAATTTGTTACAATATTGCTTGTTTTGGTTTTTTGGCTGCGAGGCACGTGGGGTCTTAGCTCCCAAATGCACCCCCTGAATTGGAAGGTGAAGTCTTAACCACTGGACCGCCAGGGAAGTCCCTCTATACACTTTTATTGTGCCTTTTCCTTTTGTGTCACTAAACTGGGGAAATTCTGTGCTTTCTGAGGGCAGGCTGGCTGCTTCGCTCAGTCTCACCTCAATGCCCGGCAGCGCGGCTACAGTGGAAACCTCCTGACCACTGAGGACCGAACCAACGGAGGATTCTACCTGGCCTTGAGCTCCCACCTTCCGGGGCCAGTTTCTTGTGCAAGTTCACCCACCACCAGGCTCTGCAGCTTTCCCCCAGCAGCCCAGAGCCACCACGGCTGGCCCACCTCCGGGCCCTGGGAGGCGGACAGCAGTGCTGGAAGGAGGCGCTTTCTCATCCAACACCTCTTCTGTCCTGGAACTCAGATCTGTGCCTTGGGTGGTGAGATTAGGTCACATGACTGGTCTACTGAGGCTGCTCCAACTCCCTCATCACGTGGACCAGTGCCTCACCTCACGTGGCACGGAGTCGGCCCAGTGCCGGGTTCCAGGCATTGGAAAATCCTGAGTGTTTTAAGCATGTGTTCTCAAAGCCTCCATGAGAACACCTGGTGCGACAGAGAGTAGAGGTTCCTTCCTGGTGTGAGAACCGTGCTGGGGGATGCAGGCTGGAGTCCAGGGTGCCCAGCACCCTCACATTTCAGTAGCATATGCCATAAACCACAAGAAGATTGGCACCACCTCTGAAATCTGCCTCTGTTCAAGAAACGTGGACACATTTTCTAGATAATCTATTTCCCAAAGCGACCCATTAGCCAAGGCACTCTCATGTAC
Organism: Physeter macrocephalus; assembly: GCF_002837175.3. Lineage (NCBI taxonomy): Eukaryota > Metazoa > Chordata > Mammalia > Artiodactyla > Physeteridae > Physeter > Physeter macrocephalus. Next base: position 1,165,493 of record NC_041231.1, on the reverse strand, counting down.
TGATGATGATGACGTGTGCTGTTATCCACAGAACTAGCCCCGACCCGAGGTCCTGAAGAGGCAGGTGCTCCTGGCAGGCGGGGGAATATTCAGCGCATAAACCGGGCCAGGCCACGCCACTCTGGGGCTGAACTGGCTCGACTCCCAAACTTGTTGTGAATTGGTTATAACACCCGTGTTCCTGGCCAGGCTTTCGGAGTCAAGAGTAGGGCCACTTCTGCCTTGTCTGCTGCATGACCCCAGCTCCTAGCAGTGTCTGGCACTAAGTACCTGCTGAAGGCTGGGTCCACAGCCTCGTGGGGAGTGTCGCTAGGGTCTCAGCAACCCAAGGTCAAGGCGGCATGGCATGACATCACAAGTAGCTTTCCCAAGGTCACAGCAAGAAGGCGCAAGGCATGAACGCTAGGCTCTCTGCCACTTTACACAATACACAGTAGTGCGTATATGTCAATCCCAATCTCCTAGTTCATCCCACGCCCTAAGCACTCCCCTTGTCAGTGGTCCCCGGAGCTGTTATGAAATGCAGCCACCCTACTGCCAGGCTGGGCCTGTAATAACCTTCAAGGGACACTGAAATCGACTACTATGGAATTCTGAGAGCATGTAAAATGAAATCATCATCAATGGGAAGAGAAAATTCTTTGGCATGTGGAGGTTTCCTCTGGAAAGGCCCTCACTTCAGTAGGGTTCCCTGAGAAGCAGGAAGAAAGATTACTTCTTACAATCAGAGGCTCCAGCTCCCTTGCCAACTCTGTTATCAGAAAGCGAGTGGGTTTTGACACAAAATAGTAACACACTGTGGAATCACAGGCATCATCTACTTCTCTGAACTAGTCTCTGCCCAGCCCTGTGCCCACATCTTCTAAGCACCTCACAGGCAGCGCCTCACCCCCCATGCCACCTGCCCCGGGAGACGGGTCTACACCGCCCGCCTCAAAGCCTCTGGCAACGGCGGGGACAGCAGGAGGAGCCAGTGGTCCCACGCGCGGGCTCCCGAGCTGGACAGCGCTGGCCCCCAGCCCAGCCCCCACTACTACTGACTTGCCTCCGGTTCGACTCTGCGCTTCCTCACTTGGACAACGGCCAGGTTTATAACCCTACCCACTACCTTTTATAGGTCCCTCCTACGTGTCGGATGTGGCCCGCAATGGCCTCCGGTAGGACCTCGTTTAACGGGGATGAAAGCATCTCCCTCTGAGGGTGATCACAGTGCCCAGAGCTCGCGTGGGCCCTCACCCGGCTCCCTGCCGGGTCTTCACGCGCTGGCACGCGGTCAACTGCGGTGGAGGGAACCGAAGTGCAGAGTGGGTCGATGCCGTTGGTCCTGGAGAAGAGCAGCGGGTCATCGGGAGGCCCCTGAGGCGGGCGAGTCTGAGTCCCAGGACGAAGGGGACACGGGGTCCCTACTCTCGCTCTGGAGGGCCCGGGCCCGCTGACCCTCCTCGATGAGGTCTGCCACCAGGTTCAGCCGGCAGGCCCTGAGCGCCCTCACCAGGTGGCACACGGCCGCTTCCTCCCTCCTGCTGCTCCTCCAGACTCTCAGCGACTCCCTCACCTGCTCTGCCAGGTTCCGGGGATACTTCTCCTCAATGGCTTCAATCTTGGCGTCAGACACTCTGAGGTGACGAGCCAGTTTCCTCCAGTCCTTCCCCACGTTATCACAGATGATGTCAAACGCTGCCCGCAGCTCTGGGGACGGAAAGAACACAATGACTGACCAGAGATTACGGGAGCTCTTCAGCAGACAGGCAACCCCACACTCCCTGATGGGCTCCTCGGTGCTGACCCAAGGGCTGGGTACCAAGAGGTCCTCCTGCAGAGGCCAATGACACACAGCAGCAGGGGGACCAGGGGAGGCCGCAGAAAGCCCAATCCTGCCCCAGCTAACCACACCCTGAAACACTACCAAAGAGGCGTGGCCTGCGAGATATCTACTCAGGACAGGGAGATGGAGTTGCTCCCCCATCTCACCCTACAGTGGGTTGAATGGTGGCCCCTAAAAAGTATGTCCATGTCAAACCCCTGGAACCGTGAATGTTAACTTATTTGGAAAAGGGCCTTTGTAGATGAGATTAAGTTGACGATCTTGAGATGAGGGGATCATCCTGGATTATCCAGGTGAGCCCTAAATCCAGTGACAAGACCACGTGCCATGGAGGCAGAGACTGGAGCGACGCGGGCACAAGCCAAGAACGCCTGGAGTCCCCAGAAACCAGAAGAGGCATGAAGGCTCCTCCCCGAGAGCTTTCAGAGGGAGCGTGGCCTACTGACACCCTGACTTGACTACTGGACCAAGAACTGTAAGAGCATCAAATTCTGTTGCTTTCGGCCACCAAGATACGGTAATTTGTACGCCAGCCCTGAACACCCCGATTCTCTTTTTGGAAGATGTCCTGACTGACACCAGTCCTCAGTCTCTGGCTACTATGTCCTCATCTGCTGAAAAGTCACTACTGAGATCAGCATGACAGACTACAAAAGGCTGTTTCTAGACGGGGGCAGGGAGAAGAAGAAGGACAAAATGCTTCTTGGAAGGCTCCTGCAAAGTTGCATCTTCAGCTACAAATCCCTGATATGCTGTCAGCCTGTGTGCCAACTCCTCCAGTTCTGTGAGGTGGGCACCTGCGTTACTGACCGCTTGTACAGAAGAGGAAATGGAGACACGGAAAGGTAAGTATAAATTATTTCTTGAGATCACACAACTAGACAACGGCAGAGCCAGGACCACACCTTGATAGCCCATTGTGCAAACAGTGTCCCTCATCAACCAACCCGTACCTGCTGTGACGCTTCTGGTGTACTTCCACTCCACCCGGGAGGTTAGCAATGTCCTTTCCTTTCGAGTAATCTCTAACTTACCCGGAGGGAGGGGGGAGGTGGAGAAAATACTGAGGCTGGGGGATGGGTGTCCATGCTCTGCAACTTAGGCTGTTAACTTCTGTGCACTATGGTTCTCCCATTTGCAAAGTGGGTATATTACCCGTCTCCCAGGGCTGTTTAGAGAAAACCCAAGCAAACCGAACCCGGAAAAGGTTAGGCGCCCGGGAGATCGAAACTACTGCTGGTCCAGCTGACCCTGCCTCCCCCGGCGGCCCCCAGTCCTCAGGCCCCGGCCCATCCCCCGGCTCCTCCGGCACGGCCCCGCCCCCACCTGGCTCCTCGGGCGCGGCCTCGCCCGCCCCCCCAACCCTCAGGCCCCCGCCTGGCTCCTCCGGCGTGGCCACGCCCGCCCCCCGACCTCAGACCCCTGCCCCCACTTGGCTCCTCCGGCAGGGCCCCCGCCCCCACCTGGCTCCTCGGGCGCGGCCTCGCCCGCCCCGCCAACCCTCAGGCCCGCGCCCCCGCCTGGCTCCTCCGGCGCGGCCCCACCTGACCCCCAGACCTCAGGCCCCCGCCCCCACCTCGCTCCTCCGGCGCGGCCCCGCCCGCCGCGCCCGCCTCGAAGTCTTCCAGGCGCCGCAGTAGGTCCTGGCGCCGCAGGGAGACGAGCAGCTCGCGGAGCAGCACGGTGTTCTCGGGGCTCATCTCGTTCTGCTCCAGCAGCACGGAGAAGAGGTCCAGGCCACTCTGCACGCGCTCCAGCTTCCTCTTGCCCACGCGGCTCTGACACAGGAACTTGAGCTCGGTCAGCTCGCTGCTCGACAGGCTGGCTGACACCGAGTGCAGCAGCACCAGGAACGGGTCCATGGCGGCAGGCGCGGCGGGGCCCGGCCCTCCTCTGGCTTCCCCCGGCCCGGCCCACCGCCCGTTCTCTGGCTCGCGCCCCCGCAGACCCGGCCCGCGCCTCCTCGAGCGCCCCGCGCCCCTCGGCCTAGCGGCGGACGTTCCCACTTGAGCGTCTGATGCCCCCTCACCGGAAGTCTCCCTTGGGGCCGCTTTCTCTCGCGAGAACTCCCGGGACTCGTGCATGCGCCCCGAGTCCAAGTAGCCATTTCCGCCCGGGGGTGGGGGCGTGGCTTGCGGCCGCCGCCAGGAGGCGCACCAGACCTGTTGACGGCGGTGGGACTGGCGACCTCTGCGCCTGCGCCCTGACGACCTTCTCCTTCTGGGTGGGGGCCTGCGGCCGTAGGTGTCCCGACGCTCCGGGCGCGGGATGTGTTTTCTGTCGAAAGTTGCACTGCGGATGCCGATAATAAATGCATTTATTTGTTACCATTTGTGAAAATGCATGTCCTTTAGTGCCGCCTGGAGATCTGTGCAGAAAAGACTATTCAGAGGTTTATTTAGTTTTAAAAGTTTAATAACTACTTGATTTTTAAAAGTTATCCTCATTATTTTTCTGAATGCTTATTAGCGTTTACTGACGCCTACTGTGTACCACGCAGTAGGTTCTGGACACAAATCGGGAACAAAGTGCCGAAGGCCCCGCCTGCCCGGAGCTTACAGCATCAGGACACAAGGTTACCTAACACAGATAAGAAAGTGCAGGAAAGCCAGAAGTTAATGCGAGTCGCGGCCAAGAGGATAGGGGGATGGGGAGTGTGGAGGTGGGGCGGCGCATGTTGAGAGGGCGGGGTCCCAAGGTGCAGGTGCACGTGCGGGTGTAAGGGGCCAGGTGTGCAGGCTTGGGGGGGAGAGGGCGGGGCCACAGCAAGAGCAGAAGCAAAGAGGAGGGCGGAGGTTGCAGGAGCAGAGCCGGGGAGGAAGGGGGTGGCCAGCGAGGGGAGGGGGCGAATTAGGAGGAGCCAACTAAGAACGCGGCTTTACTGTCCCTGAGCCCCTGCAGAGGGTGAATGAAAGAGTGAAGCAATCTGAGTTACCTAGAGGAAAAAAAAATGTATATATATATAAAATGGAGATATAATTCACATTCTCTACAAGTCACCCTTTTAAAGTGTACAACTCAGTGGTTTTTAGTATATTCATAAGGTTGTGCAATCCCCACCTTTAGCTAATTTTAGTTTCGTCTCGCCCATGTAGAAGCCTGGTACTCATTATTAATCACTTCCTTTCCCTCGCTCTTTCTCCAGCCCCTGGCAACCACTAATTTACTTCTGTCTCTCTGGATTTGACTGTTCTGGACAGTTCATGTAAGTGGAACCATACACTTTTGTGTGGCCTTTTGTGCCTGGCTTCTTTAACTGAGCCTAACATCTTCAAGGTTCATCCTTGTAGCCTGTGACAGTGCTTCATTCCTTTTTATGGGTCAGTAGTATCCCATTGTACGGATAGACCACATTTGTGTATTCAGTCATCAGCGGATGGATCTTTCGTTTTTTTTCTGCTTTTTGGCCATTATGAATACAATAAATCCCCTACGTAGGAACCTTCAAGTTGTGAACTTTCAAAGATGCGAACGTGGAACTTACTAAGGAAGACCTGATGGAATTGGAGGCCCAGAGAAAGGACAAAGAGAGACAAGAGGAAGAAGAAGTAACTGAAGAACCAAAGAGATTCATGATGCAGGAAATGTCAAGGGGATTTTCTTTATTTGAGAAGGCACTGTTAGTTTTTGAGGCACAGGACCCGAACGTAGAACAGTACACGAAGGTTGCAGCAGCCATTCAGAATGCAGTCCAGTGCTATCGTGTCGTCTGTGATGGGCAAAAAAGAGCTACTACCCAGACATCACTGGATCATTTTTTCAAGAGGGTAGATAGAATTGAATCCAGCATTGGTTATAACACCCGTGTTCCTGGCCAGGCTTTCGGAGTCAAGAGTAGGGCCACTTCTGCCTTGTCTGCTGCATGACCCCAGCTCCTAGCAGTGTCTGGCACTAAGTACCTGCTGAAGGCTGGGTCCACAGCCTCGTGGGGAGTGTCGCTAGGGTCTCAGCAACCCAAGGTCAAGGCGGCATGGCATGACATCACAAGTAGCTTTCCCAAGGTCACAGCAAGAAGGCGCAAGGCATGAACGCTAGGCTCTCTGCCACTTTACACAATACACAGTAGTGCGTATATGTCAATCCCAATCTCCTAGTTCATCCCACGCCCTAAGCACTCCCCTTGTCAGTGGTCCCCGGAGCTGTTATGAAATGCAGCCACCCTACTGCCAGGCTGGGCCTGTAATAACCTTCAAGGGACACTGAAATCGACTACTATGGAATTCTGAGAGCATGTAAAATGAAATCATCATCAATGGGAAGAGAAAATTCTTTGGCATGTGGAGGTTTCCTCTGGAAAGGCCCTCACTTCAGTAGGGTTCCCTGAGAAGCAGGAAGAAAGATTACTTCTTACAATCAGAGGCTCCAGCTCCCTTGCCAACTCTGTTATCAGAAAGCGAGTGGGTTTTGACACAAAATAGTAACACACTGTGGAATCACAGGCATCATCTACTTCTCTGAACTAGTCTCTGCCCAGCCCTGTGCCCACATCTTCTAAGCACCTCACAGGCAGCGCCTCACCCCCCATGCCACCTGCCCCGGGAGACGGGTCTACACCGCCCGCCTCAAAGCCTCTGGCAACGGCGGGGACAGCAGGAGGAGCCAGTGGTCCCACGCGCGGGCTCCCGAGCTGGACAGCGCTGGCCCCCAGCCCAGCCCCCACTACTACTGACTTGCCTCCGGTTCGACTCTGCGCTTCCTCACTTGGACAACGGCCAGGTTTATAACCCTACCCACTACCTTTTATAGGTCCCTCCTACGTGTCGGATGTGGCCCGCAATGGCCTCCGGTAGGACCTCGTTTAACGGGGATGAAAGCATCTCCCTCTGAGGGTGATCACAGTGCCCAGAGCTCGCGTGGGCCCTCACCCGGCTCCCTGCCGGGTCTTCACGCGCTGGCACGCGGTCAACTGCGGTGGAGGGAACCGAAGTGCAGAGTGGGTCGATGCCGTTGGTCCTGGAGAAGAGCAGCGGGTCATCGGGAGGCCCCTGAGGCGGGCGAGTCTGAGTCCCAGGACGAAGGGGACACGGGGTCCCTACTCTCGCTCTGGAGGGCCCGGGCCCGCTGACCCTCCTCGATGAGGTCTGCCACCAGGTTCAGCCGGCAGGCCCTGAGCGCCCTCACCAGGTGGCACACGGCCGCTTCCTCCCTCCTGCTGCTCCTCCAGACTCTCAGCGACTCCCTCACCTGCTCTGCCAGGTTCCGGGGATACTTCTCCTCAATGGCTTCAATCTTGGCGTCAGACACTCTGAGGTGACGAGCCAGTTTCCTCCAGTCCTTCCCCACGTTATCACAGATGATGTCAAACGCTGCCCGCAGCTCTGGGGACGGAAAGAACACAATGACTGACCAGAGATTACGGGAGCTCTTCAGCAGACAGGCAACCCCACACTCCCTGATGGGCTCCTCGGTGCTGACCCAAGGGCTGGGTACCAAGAGGTCCTCCTGCAGAGGCCAATGACACACAGCAGCAGGGGGACCAGGGGAGGCCGCAGAAAGCCCAATCCTGCCCCAGCTAACCACACCCTGAAACACTACCAAAGAGGCGTGGCCTGCGAGATATCTACTCAGGACAGGGAGATGGAGTTGCTCCCCCATCTCACCCTACAGTGGGTTGAATGGTGGCCCCTAAAAAGTATGTCCACGTCAAACCCCTGGAACCGTGAATGTTAACTTATTTGGAAAAGGGCCTTTGTAGATGAGATTAAGTTGACGATCTTGAGATGAGGGGATCATCCTGGATTATCCAGGTGAGCCCTAAATCCAGTGACAAGACCACGTGCCATGGAGGCAGAGACTGGAGCGACGCGGGCACAAGCCAAGAACGCCTGGAGTCCCCAGAAACCAGAAGAGGCATGAAGGCTCCTCCCCGAGAGCTTTCAGAGGGAGCGTGGCCTACTGACACCCTGACTTGACTACTGGACCAAGAACTGTAAGAGCATCAAATTCTGTTGCTTTCGGCCACCAAGATACGGTAATTTGTACGCCAGCCCTGAACACCCCGATTCTCTTTTTGGAAGATGTCCTGACTGACACCAGTCCTCAGTCTCTGGCTACTATGTCCTCATCTGCTGAAAAGTCACTACTGAGATCAGCATGACAGACTACAAAAGGCTGTTTCTAGACGGGGGCAGGGAGAAGAAGAAGGACAAAATGCTTCTTGGAAGGCTCCTGCAAAGTTGCATCTTCAGCTACAAATCCCTGATATGCTGTCAGCCTGTGTGCCAACTCCTCCAGTTCTGTGAGGTGGGCACCTGCGTTACTGACCGCTTGTACAGAAGAGGAAATGGAGACACGGAAAGGTAAGTATAAATTATTTCTTGAGATCACACAACTAGACAACGGCAGAGCCAGGACCACACCTTGATAGCCCATTGTGCAAACAGTGTCCCTCATCAACCAACCCGTACCTGCTGTGACGCTTCTGGTGTACTTCCACTCCACCCGGGAGGTTAGCAATGTCCTTTCCTTTCGAGTAATCTCTAACTTACCCGGAGGGAGGGGGGAGGTGGAGAAAATACTGAGGCTGGGGGATGGGTGTCCATGCTCTGCAACTTAGGCTGTTAACTTCTGTGCACTATGGTTCTCCCATTTGCAAAGTGGGTATATTACCCGTCTCCCAGGGCTGTTTAGAGAAAACCCAAGCAAACCGAACCCGGAAAAGGTTAGGCGCCCGGGAGATCGAAACTACTGCTGGTCCAGCTGACCCTGCCTCCCCCGGCGGCCCCCAGTCCTCAGGCCCCGGCCCATCCCCCGGCTCCTCCGGCACGGCCCCGCCCCCACCTGGCTCCTCGGGCGCGGCCTCGCCCGCCCCCCCAACCCTCAGGCCCCCGCCTGGCTCCTCCGGCGTGGCCACGCCCGCCCCCCGACCTCAGACCCCTGCCCCCACTTGGCTCCTCCGGCAGGGCCCCCGCCCCCACCTGGCTCCTCGGGCGCGGCCTCGCCCGCCCCGCCAACCCTCAGGCCCGCGCCCCCGCCTGGCTCCTCCGGCGCGGCCCCACCTGACCCCCAGACCTCAGGCCCCCGCCCCCACCTCGCTCCTCCGGCGCGGCCCCGCCCGCCGCGCCCGCCTCGAAGTCTTCCAGGCGCCGCAGTAGGTCCTGGCGCCGCAGGGAGACGAGCAGCTCGCGGAGCAGCACGGTGTTCTCGGGGCTCATCTCGTTCTGCTCCAGCAGCACGGAGAAGAGGTCCAGGCCACTCTGCACGCGCTCCAGCTTCCTCTTGCCCACGCGGCTCTGACACAGGAACTTGAGCTCGGTCAGCTCGCTGCTCGACAGGCTGGCTGACACCGAGTGCAGCAGCACCAGGAACGGGTCCATGGCGGCAGGCGCGGCGGGGCCCGGCCCTCCTCTGGCTTCCCCCGGCCCGGCCCACCACCCGTTCTCTGGCTCGCGCCCCCGCAGACCCGGCCCGCGCCTCCTCGAGCGCCCCGCGCCCCTCGGCCTAGCGGCGGACGTTCCCACTTGAGCGTCTGATGCCCCCTCACCGGAAGTCTCCCTTGGGGCCGCTTTCTCTCGCGAGAACTCCCGGGACTCGTGCATGCGCCCCGAGTCCAAGTAGCCATTTCCGCCCGGGGGTGGGGGCGTGGCTTGCGGCCGCCGCCAGGAGGCGCACCAGACCTGTTGACGGCGGTGGGACTGGCGACCTCTGCGCCTGCGCCCTGACGACCTTCTCCTTCTGGGTGGGGGCCTGCGGCCGTAGGTGTCCCGACGCTCCGGGCGCGGGATGTGTTTTCTGTCGAAAGTTGCACTGCGGATGCCGATAATAAATGCATTTATTTGTTACCATTTGTGAAAATGCATGTCCTTTAGTGCCGCCTGGAGATCTGTGCAGAAAAGACTATTCAGAGGTTTATTTAGTTTTAAAAGTTTAATAACTACTTGATTTTTAAAAGTTATCCTCATTATTTTTCTGAATGCTTATTAGCGTTTACTGACGCCTACTGTGTACCACGCAGTAGGTTCTGGACACAAATCGGGAACAAAGTGCCGAAGGCCCCGCCTGCCCGGAGCTTACAGCATCAGGACACAAGGTTACCTAACACAGATAAGAAAGTGCAGGAAAGCCAGAAGTTAATGCGAGTCGCGGCCAAGAGGATAGGGGGATGGGGAGTGTGGAGGTGGGGCGGCGCATGTTGAGAGGGCGGGGTCCCAAGGTGCAGGTGCACGTGCGGGTGTAAGGGGCCAGGTGTGCAGGCTTGGGGGGGAGAGGGCGGGGCCACAGCAAGAGCAGAAGCAAAGAGGAGGGCGGAGGTTGCAGGAGCAGAGCCGGGGAGGAAGGGGGTGGCCAGCGAGGGGAGGGGGCGAATTAGGAGGAGCCAACTAAGAACGCGGCTTTACTGTCCCTGAGCCCCTGCAGAGGGTGAATGAAAGAGTGAAGCAATCTGAGTTACCTAGAGGAAAAAAAAATGTATATATATATAAAATGGAGATATAATTCACATTCTCTACAAGTCACCCTTTTAAAGTGTACAACTCAGTGGTTTTTAGTATATTCATAAGGTTGTGCAATCCCCACCTTTAGCTAATTTTAGTTTCGTCTCGCCCATGTAGAAGCCTGGTACTCATTATTAATCACTTCCTTTCCCTCGCTCTTTCTCCAGCCCCTGGCAACCACTAATTTACTTCTGTCTCTCTGGATTTGACTGTTCTGGACAGTTCATGTAAGTGGAACCATACACTTTTGTGTGGCCTTTTGTGCCTGGCTTCTTTAACTGAGCCTAACATCTTCAAGGTTCATCCTTGTAGCCTGTGACAGTGCTTCATTCCTTTTTATGGGTCAGTAGTATCCCATTGTACGGATAGACCACATTTGTGTATTCAGTCATCAGCGGATGGATCTTTCGTTTTTTTTCTGCTTTTTGGCCATTATGAATACAATAAATCCCCTACGTAGGAACCTTCAAGTTGTGAACTTTCAAAGATGCGAACGTGGAACTTACTAAGGAAGACCTGATGGAATTGGAGGCCCAGAGAAAGGACAAAGAGAGACAAGAGGAAGAAGAAGTAACTGAAGAACCAAAGAGATTCATGATGCAGGAAATGTCAAGGGGATTTTCTTTATTTGAGAAGGCACTGTTAGTTTTTGAGGCACAGGACCCGAACGTAGAACAGTACACGAAGGTTGCAGCAGCCATTCAGAATGCAGTCCAGTGCTATCGTGTCGTCTGTGATGGGCAAAAAAGAGCTACTACCCAGACATCACTGGATCATTTTTTCAAGAGGGTAGATAGAATTGAATCCAGCAAAGAACTAGAACCTGTGCCGTCAACGTCAGGCATGAGAGACCTTGCAGCTCACCCTCCGTCTCCTGTTGCTGACGATCCTTCAGCTCTGCCACCTCCCACCCCCTCCCCCTCCTCAGTCAGTAACTCTTCTGCCTGTTCACTCGATGCCAGCCCCTGGATGCCAGCTGTTGTGCTACTGTACTTTTCAAGGTACTGTACTGGAAGATTAAAAATGTTTTCTTTATTTTTTGTGTTTGTTTTTTATGTATTATTTGTGTGAAAAGTATTATAAACCTATTACAGTACAGTAGTATATAGCCGATTGTGTTAGTTGGGTACCTAGGCTAACTTTGTTGGACTTACAAACAAATTGGACTTACCTACACGCTCTCGGAACAGAACTGGTTCGCATGTAGGGGACTTACCGTAATGCTACTGTGAGCTCTGAGTTACATTTTTATAGAATCACTGGGTAGAACCCTGGATACTCCACAGTAATCCAGATGAGAGGTGCAGCCTTCTTTTGATTTGGGGGTGTACGTAAACGAGAGGCATTGAGGATGCTTGTAAGGTCTGAAAGATGGAGCGTCCATTGGCTGACCTGGGGAGGGTGTGGGTGGGGTTGAGGCAGGAGATAGACGGTCCCCAGTTTAGACATTTACAACTAGCCTCCTGTTTACGCTTTAAAAATAAAGATGATAACAGGAACAGGGTAAGCAGCTAGCTGGACTTCGTCTCCTGTGGATGCTTCAAGGCAGAAACGGAGAGGGGCTGAGCCCTGCTGGTGTAAAAGACAAAGAGACCACATAGTTCTCATTCTTGGGGCCAAGGAGACGCCCCCACCAGACTATGCATGTGCAGAAAGGTTAAAGGGAGGGGGCGCTAGACCATAATACGTTCTGTTAACCTCTCAAAGACCCTTGTGCTGGAATCCATCTTGGCTAAAAGATGCTTGTGCACGCAGGGGAGGGCCCTGAGTCAGACCAGAAATGGACTCAGAGCCAGACAAAGCAAGGCGATTGGCCAGAGGAAACCTAGAAGAACTTCCCCCATGTGATTTAAACCACCCCCAAAAGCACACGCCTCTCTCTCTCTCTCTCTCTCTCTCTCTCTCTCAGCCTGCCTGTGCTTTCTATCTTCTCTCCTGATAAACACTTTACTTGCCTCACTACTTCTCATCTCTTTGCTGATTCTTTCTTCAAAGCGGATGAGAGCCAGGGCCCTGCTCCTCGCCAATAGTCCCTGGTGGTCTAGTGGTTAGAATTCGGCACTTTCACTGCTGTGGTCCGGGTTCAATTCCCAGGGAACTGAGATCCCACTTCAAGCTGCCGCTCTCTGTGGTCGCTCACAGCCACCTGAGATCAGGGTGAGTTTGGGGGAGGACCTAGTAGAGATGTTGACTGGATAGTGGGATGCGTGGACCAGGGTTCGGAACAGAGATCTGGGCAGGAAATGGGAAGTTGGGAGTATCCTGCAGGTAGATGGTGTTTGTGATGGTTAATCTTATGTGTCAACTTGACTAGGCTAAGGGGTGGCTGGATAGCTGGTAAAACATTATTTCTGGGTGTGTCTGTGAGGGTGTTTCTGGCAGAGATTAGCATTTGAATTGACTAACAAAAGCAGATGGCCTTCCCCAATTTGGGTGGCATCGTCCAAATAGAATGAAAAGGCAGAGGAAGGGAGAATTCGCTCTCTCTGCTTGAGCACCGTTGTCCCCCTCCCCTCCCCGCCAATTTTCAGGCCTTTAGACTCAGACTGAATCACACACCAGCTTTCCTGGTTCCCAGCTTGCAGATGGCAGACTATGGGAGTTCTTGGCTTCTGTCACTGTAAGTGAGCCAATCTTACAATAAACCTTCTCATTTATCTCTATATATCCTATTGGTTCTCTGTCTCTTGAGAATCTTGACTAATACAGTGTTTAGACCACCCACAGAATGAGGTCACCAATGGAGGGAGAGGAGAAAGAAAAGAGGACCAAGGTCCGAGGCCAGAGGGCAGCTACTGTAAGGGAGACATGGAGGAGCCAGGGAGGAGGCTGGCGTGGGAGGGTTAAACCACATCCCCATCTGCTGGATCCCCAACCCTGCTGCCGCATTTCTTGGTCCCCTGCACGTGGCATCTCCTGACTTTACTACACATTTTTCTTCCTGCTCTGTTTTTTGCCCGTCTCCCCTGCAGAACACTGCAGAAGCGCCCTGCAGAAGCGCCCGGAACACTGGCTGGCACTTCATAGGAGCTCACAAAATATTTCTGACTGAATGAATCTTGTACAAGGCTTGGTTAATCTGAATCTCCATTAGCACAATTATCCCTGCGTCTGACCCACTACCTCACAGTTTGTAGCTTATCTTTTTATCCTCTTTACATGATCCTTCACAGAGCAAAAATTTTAACTTTTGATGAGGTCCAGTTCACCAAATTTTCCTTTTACGGATTTGATGGTTATAAGGCTATCCAAATTGTCTATTTCATCTTAATTGAGTTTTGGTAGTTTGTGCAGTTTTGAGGAATTTGTCCCTTTTTCTAAGCCTTAGACTTTATGAGCGTGGTGATTTGTAGTATTCCCTTATTTTATGTCTCAGTCCATTTTGTGCTGCTCTAGAAAAGTACCATAGACTGGGTGGCTTATACACAACAGAAATTTATTTCTCATGGTTCTGGAGGCTGGACATCTGTGATCAGGGTGCTAGCAGGGTCGCATTCTGGTGAGGGCCTGATCCAGAGTACAGACTCTGAGTTCTCGTTGTAGCCTCATGTGGAGACGAACAGAGAGGGAAGCAAGTTCTCTCCAGACTCTTTTAAGGGCACTAATTCCATCATGGGCGCCCCACCTTTGAACACTATCATAAGGGGGGAGGGTAGAGTGTCAACATATGAGTTTTGGGGGAACACATTCAGTCTGTAACATTATCCTTTTAATGGCTATGAGACCTGTAATGAACCCTCAATTTCATTCCTGAAATGGGTGATTTGTGTCTTCTCTCTTTAAGTTTCTCTGTCTTGCTAGAGGTTTATTGATTTTATTTATTTGTAATGAGCCAGCTTTTTGTTTCAATGATTTTTCTCTATCCCCTCCTCCACTTTTTATTTCATTTTTTTTTGCTTGTCTTGGCTATTTTATTTCCCTCTCCTTGCTTTGGATTTATTTTGCTCTTTTTTGGTTCTAGTTTGTTGAGGTAGGCACATAGGCTATTTATATCTAAGGTAAGCATTTAGTTTTTTGTTTTTTTTTTTTTGCGTTACGCGGGCCTCTCACTGTTGTGGCCTCTCCCGTTGCGGAGCACAGGCTCCGGACGCGCAGGCCCAGCGGCCATGGCTCACGGGCCCAGCCGCTCCGCGGCATGTGGGATCCTCCCGGACCGGGGCACGAACCCGCGTCCCCTGCATCGGCAGGCGGGCTCCCAACCACTGCGCCACCAGGGAAGCCCAAGCATTTAGTTTTATGGATTTTCCTTTCAACATTACTTTAGCTTTGTCCCACAAATTTTGGTATGCTGTGTTTTCATTTTCATTCATTTCTATGTATTGTTATTTCCTCTGGGACTTTCTCTTTGACCCATGGATTATTTGGAAGTATGCTGTGTAACGTACATGTGTTGAGAGATTTTCCTGTTGTCTTTCTGTCATTGATTCCTAGTTTGATTCCCTTATGGTAGAGAACACACTCTGGATGGTTTCAATTCTTTTAAACTTGTTGAGCTTGTTTTAGGGCCCAGTATGTGGTCTGTCTTGGTAAGTATTCCCTGGGTTCTTGAGAGAAAAAAAGGGTGCTCTTTTGTCATTGGGTGGCATGTCTATAGCTGTCAAATAAGTCCTGGAACACCCCCCACCCCCAGCCCGCCCCAGGCTCCTTCTCATGTCTTCAAGTATTCTGATAGAAGTTCTGCCCACCTAAAGGATTTCTCTTCACCGCTGTCCCTCAGGGATGCCTCAGAGAGGGGCTGTAGTGCTGCAACCATCCACTTTCAGGGGGCGCCTGTGTATCATGTAGAACCCCCCCATAAACCAGGCCTGAGTGTTCTCTTCCTCTGTCAACTGATCATAGGGAACTCCCCGTGAAGCCACAGGTGAACATGAGTGTACAACTGTCTGTTTGAGTCCTTGCTTTAAATTCTTTTGTTTATATATCCAGAAGTGGAATTGCTGGATCATACAGTCATTCTATGTTTAATTTTTCTGAAAAACCATCGAAGTGTTTCCCGTAGCAGCGGCACCATTTTACGTTCCTAACAGCAATGCACAAGGGTTCCAATTTCTCCACAGCCTCACCAACTCTTATTATTTTGTGTTTTTTGCATAATAGGCTTCCTAATGGGTGTGCAGTGGTGTCTCGTGGGTTTGATTTGCGTTTCCCTGATGACCATCTTGAGTGTCTTGAGTATCTTTTCATGTGCTTATTGCCCGTTTGTATGTGTTCTCTGGAGAAATGCCTATTCAAGGCCTCTGCGCACTTTTAACTGGGTTGCTTGTCTTTTTGTTGCTCAGTTGAAGGTGATCCTTATATATTCCGAATATAAACCCCTAATTAGAAACATGGTTTGCAAATATTTTCTCCCATTTTGTGAATTGTTGTTTCACTGTTGATTGGGTATCCTTTGATGCAAAAACCTCTTAAATTTTGATGAAGTCCAGTTTATGTGTTTTCCTTTCACTTGACGTTGTCTCCTTAAAAAAAGAAATGAGAAGCCCGCGCACCATAATGAAGAGTAGCCCCGGCTCGCTGCAACTAGAGAAAGCCCACGCACAGCAACGAAGACCCAGTGCAGCCAAAAATAAATAAAATTTAAAAAAAAAGAAAGAAAATGCATCTTCTGCTTGTTTCATGGATGAACATTGGTCTTTATTTATGAGGACGGTGAACAGAGTTACTTTCTTTTCTTCTTCTCCTGTGTCATCTCAGTGTGCTCCGGGCTCTTTCTTTTTCTGTTTGTTTTGGTCTTTCTCATTCCTTTTCAAGTCTCTCCTTAGATATCTGGGGACTCTGGGCTTTGCTTGGGGGTAGTTAGTTCTTTCCAAAAAAAACAAAAAAAACCCCTCCTTCCTGGGGGCAGGGGTACATGGTGGACAGGACAATGGCTCCCAAGGTGTCCAATCCCAATTCCTAGACTTTGTGAACGAGTTAGTTTACACGGCAGGAGTGACTTTGCAGGTGTGATGAAGATGAAGGACTTTGAGATGGGGCCATCATTCTGGGTTATCCCAGGGACCCAACCCATCACGGCCCTCATGAGCGGAGAGCTGGAGAGACAGCCGCGGGAGAAGGACTGGCCACCATGGCTGGCCTGGAGATGGCGGGAGGGGCCCAGCCCTGCCCACACCTTCCTCTTAGCCCAGTGAGACTTGCGTCAGACATCTGGCCCACGGAACTGTAAGGTAGCACGTTGGTGTTTTAAGCCACTGGGTTTGTGGTCATCTGCCACGGCCACAAACAGAAAACCCACACAGGCTCCACATGCTGGGTCTCTTTCTACCCTAAGGGCAGTTCCCACAGACAGCCAGCAGGAGGCGGCAGCCACCCACAAGCGAAACCAGACAAACACTCCTGCTGAGGTCAGGATAGCGATCAGGACAGGGTGACAGCTGGGTGAGGAGAGGTGACCAGAGGGGAGCACGAAGGGAGGCTTCTTGGGTGCTGTAACATTCTGAGTCCTGACTACAGAGGTGTGTGATTTCTGGGGAAATTGATTGTATACTCAAGATCTGTGTAGTTTTCCGTATGTTATACTTCAATAAAAAATGTTGGGGGAGAGAGAGATGAGGGTGAGGGGGCGGGGGGTGTGGATAGGGGACAGCAGGAATGGACACACTAAATAAATTACCTGGCAGAGCTCAGGAAATCAGACCTTAGTATGTACAGTGTTGCCTTTTTCCCAGGGGTGCATCCTGACAGGCTCTTGGCAGGGGCAATGTCCACCAGCCCTTCTGAGCAAACCAGGCTTAAAATGCTTGTGCTGAGCCAAGTCGGTGTCTCTGGGCATCAGATGTATCTTTGCTACAGGCTTCTCTGACAAAGGCTGTGAGTGAGCAGGGGGTGGGCTACTTGCTGTGGGCATATCTGTGGTCCAGAAGGCACCAGACCTTACCTCCCATGGGCCCCTTTCCTCCTCCACCACCATCCCTGTCAGCTTGACTCAGAGGTCCACTTGGCTCAAAGGCAGAAAGGCCTAGTCATCAGTCTTTTTGCCATCCATCCATCCATTCAAATGTCTGTCCATCCATCCATCCAAATGTCCATCCACCCATCCATCTAACTACCCAACCATCCATCCATTCACCCATCCACTCATCCATCTATCCTTCCATCCATTCAAATGTCCATCCATCCATCCATCCATCCATCCATCTATCCATTCAAAGGTCCATCCATCCATCCATCCATCCATCCATCCATCCATCCATTCACCCATCCACTCATCCATCCACCTTTCCTTTCTCCCTCCCTCCCTCCCTCCCTCCCATATCCATCCACCCACCCATCTATCCATCCACCCATCCCTCACTCACTCATTCATTCATTCAGCACTTTCTGGTGCCTCCTCCATGCCTGGCACTATGTCAGTGCTGCTTCCTGGCCTCTTTTCTGGCGAGTGTTAGCATTTCTCTACTTCGCTGTGGCTCTTACAAAACATGGATGGGTGAATGAGTGTTGCCAAAGTGTGGGGCACACACCACCTGTGGTGGGGGGCACGGGATCCTGCAGGTGAAAGTGTGTGTGTGCTGGGGATGTGGGTGCCGGGGGCAGGGGCTCTGAGTGCAGCCTTGGGGCGGGGACAGCCCTGTCTCAGGCACACATCTTGGCCAAGCTCCGTTGCAGGGAAGCCCACAGCTGGTCCTGGATCCCAGGAAAGGGACCGGGCCTGCGGCTTGTCCGGAGGGCCAGTGACTCCGGGAGCTGCCGTCTCAGCCGCCCCCTCAGCCAGCGGGAGAGGGGGGAGAGGGGCCGTGATTGTCAGAAAGGACACGCACCTTCTAAAGAAGAAGGGCCACCACCGGTCTCCAGTCAAGTGCAAGAGTGTGGCACGGTGAAAAATACAGCTGTGCCATCAGATGGCGTGATCTTTCAAGAGAACATACAAATCTGGATTTCTATGTGTAGGTACCGGGTTTTTATATATTAAATTAACTAAAAAAATCTAACAAGCCCTGAACCTGTCAGACAGAGGTATCTTGGGCTGGTTGCAGCTCACAGCAGCCTCCACCTTCAAGAGAACTGCTGAGTCCCCATAAAAGATGCTGGCATGCGTGCCCCCGGCCCCAGACCTCAGGGCCCCTGCGGGCCCTGGTCCTTCACTGTCTGTCCTCGGGGGCCCAGCCCTGCCCAGCTCCTGCCACACCACTCCAGGGACCAGAAGCAGAAACTGTTCAGGGCTGGGTGCCAGGGGCCTGGGTCCGAGGCATGGCTGTGTAGCCAGCTTGCTGTGTGACCGGAGCAGAGCCCTGACCCTCTCTGCGCTTCACCGTGTCCATCTGTGAAATAATGGCACCGTCCCACCAGCTCGTCTCTGGGGGTCCTTTCGCTGCCAGATCCCAGGTCCTTGTGATGTTAACCTGTTGGCTTCCTCCCACCCACCTCGGCCACCCTCGTCCAAGTCCCATTATTGCTCACCTGAATTTCTGCAACTCTCCTCTGTGGCTCCCCACCCCATTGCAGGGTCCATCCAAAGCCATCAAGACCTCAAAATGTGAATCAGGTCCATCACTGCCCCGGTTAAGACCGCCAGCCCCTGCCGTGGACTTACCTCCAAGCTTGAGGTCCTCACTAAGCCGGGGGCTGGTGCGACTTGGTCCCCGTCTCCTGCCACCTCCCCCCCGTGGCTCCCCTCCCGACATGATGAACTTCTTGCCGCTCCTCCAACTCACCCAGCACACTGCTGCCTCAGGGCCTTTGCACATGCACTCTGCTGCCTGAACCATCCTGCCTTCCTCCAGGGTTTTACATTCTGGCTCCTCCTTGTTCAGACTCCAGGGGCCTCCCTGCTCAGCTTGGTCACTCTCAGTCACACCCCTGTTTTATTTTCATCAGCGCCCCCTCCTTCCTCTGAGATGATCTGGGGCTGGGTTCATTTTCTTGTTCAGCCTCTGATGCCCACTGCAAGAGGTCATCCCCTGAGGGAAGGGGCTGTGTCTGCCTTGCTCACGGCTTCATCTTGAACGTTGCCTGGATGGATCTCTCTAAGGGGTGCCAAGGAGCCCCGTGATCTTGGGCAAGTCACCTCCCCACTCTGAGACTGTTCGCTCATGTACTCACTGGGGCCAAAGATCCTCCCCCTGGGAGGACCCATGAAAGGGGAGGGCTTCCGGCGATGCTGGCCCTGGGAGCCACCCTCATCAGGACTAAGGAAGAGGTTCCAAAGCTTGAGAAGGAACTTTTATTTTTAATTTATTTTTTGGCCGCCTTGCACAGCATGTGGGACCTTAGTTCCCCGACCAGGGATTGAACCCGCACTCCCTGCAGTGGAAGCGCGGAGTCTTAACCACTGGACCGCCAGCAAATTCCCCAGAAGGACATTCTTGACCGAGCAGCAGCCAGGGTCTCGTGAGCTTGGGTTTGCTGAGACTTCCCTGGGTACACAGCAGCACAAGGGGCACCCGAGGCCCTGCCTGGCCCTGCCGGTGCGCGGCTCGGGGCCTTGCTGACGTTTGAGTGCGAAAGATAGTCTTTCTTTCATGAAACGATGGTGATCATAGGTAATGAATTAAAGAAAAAGTGCCCCAACTTGCCCAGATGAAAGCACCGGCAACCCTGGGATGGTCCCAAAAAGGTGTGGGGGAAATTTTAGGTCCACAAAATCCCAAATACTAAAAACTCTCTCGGGTTGCAGGCACCAGGGGTTGGGATTTGGGTATCGTGGAAGAGGCTGCTGGGAAGGTGTGACCGCAATTTCCCCCTCCCCGGCACACATACGTGTACAGGCATGCACACACAGAGACAAAACAACACAGAAACGCATATGCACGCAAACCACACACGTGTGCACACACAGACACACACACCCATGCACATACTCGCGGACAGACAACGTCCCAGGAACATCCTGAACGAGCCATGTGTCTGGGGCCGAGGATGTGGAGGCTTATGAGTCCCTCCACATTTGCAGGTCCAACCACGGGGCTCTGGGGTTGGCCCCTCGAGTTTCCTGGGGCAAAAGTCACGCGGATGGACAGGGTTTGAGAGGAAGGTGTCATGTATGCAAATGTGGTCAGACGAGCTTCAGCCACGGTCCTCTGTGGATTTGTGTACGTTCACTTTTTTTAAAAAAAAGAACGGTTTCCGTAAAAGGATTTTTGGTAATCACCTCATTTTTAATACAATGTTTATATACAAAAAACCCCATTTCAAACCACTTACTGTACAAGAGAAAGTAGAAGCATCAGATTGCATGACTTTAGCAAAAAACAAAAATCTGCTACACCTACGGACTTCCCCCCTAGTTGACAGCTCACAGGAATGTCAGCGTCTCACCGACCACACGTTCAAGACAGACACGTTTATCTTTTCGTCCCTCCCTTCGGTGAAACATTTCTTTTATGTTTCTCTGGGTGCTTGAGAAATTTCAGATCATCGGTTAGTATAATGGCTGCAAATTGAGATCATTCTTATCAGCTATGAGATTTGTTTTCACAAGCTTTTAAAATGATAATAGTCCAACAGTAACATTCCTGTAAGTAAAAATATAGAGAAGTGTTACCAAAATAGAAGCCTTTATTAATAAAAATCTTTGGTATTAACAGTATTTTAAATTCCTCTCAATGGTATTCGGCTAGCTAATAAAATAAAAGCCTTCCGCCTTTGAGCTACAGAGAAAAAACCCTTACATCCACTGTAGAACTGATTAAAAAAAACACCCAATAAATATTCTGAAGCTGCAACAGTACCCCTCAGAAGCCTTAAGACTTCTTGCAACCCTGAAGCCGTCTGCAGAAACGCCTCCGAGGTCATAATCCCTCACCGCCTGTTTTCCTGCCACCCCGAGGTGGGGGAGGCATGTGGCTGCTGGTGGGGACCCCAGAGGTGCCGGTCACCGCTCATTCAGGACCCCTGCACCCCACTAGTTTTCCAAGAGTAAATTCAGAGCTTCCTGGCCCTCTGAGTGGACAGAGACAGGGCACCTCTCTTTCTGACCGGTGTCTCGGTTTCTGAATCCAGGGAAGGAAGAGGTGATGAAAAAATCTCACTTTTTCAACCTAGAGACAGGTGATGTCTTTTGCCTTGCTGTCTTTTGATGTCTCTTGCCTTGGTGTCAGCACCGTTTATCCCTTGTCCACTTCTCTGTTTGCCCTCAAGTCTCGCACCAGCTTTCGTCTAATGCCTTGGAAGACCACCTCGCCTCTCTCTTAAGGCGTCAGGAGGGTTAAAGCGATGTCTTCTGGGGGCTACTGCTCACCACTAACGGCCGAGGGGACCCCAGACTCCAAGCGGCGCTTCCGCAAAGCGCCTGCATCCCCTGTGTATCACCCTGTCCCCAGCAACCATCCCGATTAACCTCGAATACGAAAAGGTAACAGGATCCCCTGCCTAACGGTTTCGTGCCAAAACAAGAAAAAAAAGCAAACAAACAGGAGAAGACGGGGAAACGTCGTCCTACGGGAAGAAAGTGGTCTTCCAGGCTTGCCACAAACCCAGGAGCCACCGGGCCAGCGGCTCGCGAGACGTCGCCTGCCCCGGGAGAGGCTGCGCGTGCTCGACGGGGACGCCCGGCAGCTACAGGGCGCCCCCGGGGAAGTCGGGGCTGTCCGGTGGGGCAGGGCGGGCGGGGCTGTGGTTGTTGAAGGGCTCCGCTTTCTTCCGGTCCTTCTCCATCCACGCGTCCAGCAGCTGCTGCTTGCCCTGTTCCTCCCTCATAAACAGCTCCACCATGAGTACCTTCTCCTTGTGCATCTGCTGGCTGATGTCCTTGGGGATGTCAGGGATGACCCAGTCCACAAAGTCGCTCATGAACATGACCAGGTTCTGGAAGGAGAGGCAGCATCGGGGGTGGGAAGCAGGGCCTGGGAAGCACTCCCACTTCCACCTGCGCCCCACCTGGCAGCGCCTTGTCCCGTCACACCCCGGCCCTGGGACCTCAGACACACCTGGACTTCCCAGGCCTCGGTTTCCCGGAAGCTATAAATGAAACAGGAAACCAGCCGGCGGGGGGGGCCTCCGGTGGCCGACTTTCTTGAAAGAATCTGAGCTCAGTAAATAGGAAACAGCTCTGAATCTCTTGGCTGGGAGGCTTCAGAAACGATCTGACTGGTTACACATCACCAAATATAACAAGTGTTAAGGCTTTAAGGGAAAATAGTCAAAATACAAAGAGCCCAGAAACGCAGGCAGCTGAAACTGTCTCTGATGATTCCGCAGCCCCTCTGCCATTTGTGAGGATCACCCTGCACGTTTGCCCGCCTCCCTGGATGCATTTCTGGTCCACAGGGTGCAAATGAGTTGGCTTTTACGGAAAGATGGAAATCTCTGGTTTTTAAACTTCTGTCTGACCGGCACTTGTTAGTACGTATGGCTGAGTGAGTCACCTGGTCACGGAAGGTGCCGGCGCCCCCCCATCCGCCATCACCTTTCTGGGGTGACGCCCCAAGCCCCCAGCTGTGGTGGGTGCTGGCCGCTAAGGCTCACGGAGGCTCGTCTCCAGGGAACCGTCCCCCACCACCGGCCTCCCCGTTCCCGGCCTGGATGGCTGCAGCCAATGACTGGCCAGGCGGAGACTGAGGCCCTCTTTTGCGTCGAGGTGGGCCCACGTGTGTGGTGGGCTCCATGCTCCAGCCCAGACCCCCTCCCAGCCGAGCTCCGTGCCGCCAGCCCCCGGCAGGGCCTTCCCTCAATGACCGGCTTGCACCAGAATCCCCGGCTCAGGCTCTGCTTCGGGGGAACTGGGCCCCAGACACTCGTTCTGGCTCCAGAGGGCTATGGAAAGCTGGCGGACAAGGCAGTGGGGCCTCGGGGGCCGGAAGCCCTGCCAGGGGCCACACTGTGCAGAAGGGGCGGGGCTGGGGCTCGAACCCAGTTCCTGGATTCCCGGTTCTGGGGGCCACACAGGAGGGCAAGCCCAGCACAGCCTCCCCGGCTGGGACCTCAGGGCCGCGCGCATCAGCTACTCCCCAGCCTGGGGTCCTGTCCACTGGGAATCGCTCGGGCCTCAGAGGTAGCCCCACTCCCCAGAGACTGGGCCCGGCGGGGGGCAGGGGGGCGCTGGTGCCAGCTGGGAGCCCACTGCCCTCCTGTCCCTGCCAGTCCTATCCACGGGGGCGTGTCTCCTGCTGCACAGTGACAGGGGAGACCGAGGTGGGTCCCTCCCAGGTCTCCTTCAATAAAGATGCTTTGCATTTAACTAAACCTGCGTTCCCTGAACGACCCCAGTCCTTCCGGCACCCCCTCCCGCCTTCCTTTAACTGAGGAGGGTCTGGGACCTGTCCTTGCCCAGGGCCTGGGGTCACCAGTACTCCCCACCCTTGGGTGCCCAGGGCAAGTCCTCCAGCCTCCGAGCCCCCGACGCCGGCCCGCTCCTGTCCTCCTGACCCTGTTCTGGGCATAGGGCGCCTCCTCGGTGCCTCAATTCCCCAACCTTCTGGAAGCAGACAGGGCCCTCGCACCTGGAAGACGATGACAAAGGCCAGCCGGGCGGCCAGGACGGCCCAGAAGTCCTTGGAGATGTCGTACTTGTGTTCCGACCATGGTGGCTCTCGGTAATCTTTGTACCTGCAAGATGGAGGTGGGTCTTCAAGAGGAACTGGGGTCTGGCCGCCCCGAGGGGCTTGTGAGGGTCAGGAAAGCCTGAGTCGGACGCCGGGCCAACTGTAGGACAGCACCCTCCCTGGAGGAAGAGGCCCCCCTCCAGGGAGTCTCCCCACGTTGGAGGGGGTGCCAGCACCCACGTGGGCTGGGCAGGCCCGAGGGGCGTCCCCATAAGTCCAGCCGTGGGCCCACAGGAGGGGGCTCTGGGACCATCGGGTCCAGGGGTTCCAAACTTCTGAAGGCAGTGGAGCCCATTTTCCATAAAGAATTCCCACCTGAGACTCCGGTAGGTCACACAAAGCAAGTGGGGCCTCCCTGGTTGAAGAGGGGTGGGGTCCCTAAGCCTAGAACCTCAACCCAATCCCCATCATCCACAAAACTCCAGGCAGGGCTCCATGAAATCCAGTTCTCCGGTCTCGACCCTCTCTGTCGGGGAAATTATTGCAAAAAATGAAACGTTTTCTCAAAGCCCTTGTACGACGTTAACCATTACAGTTGGTGTGGTCAGGGCACCCACGGGGCCCAGCGCCCGAGGGGCAAGTCTCTCCCTCTCCCAACTGTTAGCTCCTTATCTCCGTGTAATAAATACCAGCCCACCCCTCTTCTCATCACTTCCAGACATTGCCCCCGAGCCCCTGCTGGGAGACAAGTCTGCTTACTTCCCTGGCCCCCAAGGTCCCACCTCTGTCCCTTGTGCAGCGGGAGTGGTGGGTGCCTCCTGGGCTTTAGGTCTGCCTTTTTCTCAGAGGCCCAGAGACGCCTGATGTGGGGCAGAGAGAGGATGAGAACCCGGGTTCTGTCCCCACCAACCGCCCCCAAATTTGGGGGGTGCTTGGTTTTAACGGGGCTGACCCCCTCTGTGTGGGAAAAGCTTCCCTAAAGCCGTGTGAGGAAGCCATGGCCGGGGCGGTTTCTAGGTGCTGGGTTGCAGGTGTGCCCTGCTGGTTACTGAAAAGCTGAGGCCCAGTTGGGGAGACCAGGAGAGGAGGCACCTAGCTCTGTGGGCACAGGCCTCGCATGGACCCAGAGCCGGCTCCCGCCTTGCTGTGTGTCCCTGCGCCCTCGCTTGGCCTCTCTGGGCCTCGGTCTGGCATTCCCTCACTTAGTCACGTCGCAAGTATTTATTGAGCAGCTACTGCATGCCCCTGCATTCCAGGGGCAGAGCTTGCGGGGGGCACAGACAGGGCCCCTCACCCACAGAGCTTTGTGTCTGAGGGAGCTGGATGGGAGTCTCGGAGGGCCTGTTCAGAGCTAAGCTGCCAACCCCAGAGACAGGACTGGGCTGGGAACACACGCTCTGGTGCCAGCTGCTGAGCGACGCAGAAGATGCACCACCTGATCTCCGATGGGAACAGGCATCCCCTGGTCTCCCAGCGTCAGAAACCACACACATTTTCTCTTCCCTCTTCTTTCTGTTCTCAAGGCCAGCTGCACCAGGATGCTGGGAAATGTGTTTGGGTCACCTGGCAAACTCCTATGCATCCCTCAAAGCCCACTTACATAAGAACCGTCCAGCTGCCAACCCCCACCACCTGCACCGACCTCTATCAGAGATGACCTTACAGTTTTCCTTGCTTTGCTCTTGTGCTAAGCCTGCCAGATCTCCCTGGGGAGAATAATAATGCCCTCTCTGGGGCTGCTGTGAGCGTTCAATGAGACCGTGTCTGTTTCGGTGCAGGAATAAATGGTAGCCAGCAGTGATCACAGCGCTCGGCTCTGCTAAGCTGCCTCTCCCATACCTGCTGCCCCAGGCTGGGCTGGGTGCTGCTCCTCCCACAGCCAACTCCTCTGGGAGGCGGCCGGCAGCACGGAGCTCACGGCACCTACAGCACTTAATAGTGGGCAACGGTTGGATGGGCCTGGCTAAAGCCCGAACCCCAGGGAGCAGAGTGGACTGGCCCATGGCCTTCCTTCTCTGTGGGGGTAAAAGGAACAAGGGTCTCACTTAAAAACCAGGTCTCTGCTCTGTCTCCTTGGCCTCCCCCTGCGTGGCCAGGGCTCCTGACCGATGCATGGATGGTGAGCTGCTTCCGGGGGCTGGATGCCCGATGCCCGATTCTTACCCAGGAAACACCAACACTGACATTTCTGAGGGAATTTGTAATACAATGACCACCCATATCCCTGCCTTCTTTGTTCTAAATCCTTCTTCCTCTAAAATTCATTTTGAGTTAAATCGGTCGGCCTGAGTGTGTTCCCGGCGTGGGATGTTCAAACAAAGCGAGAGAAGTGCAGCGCTGGCTGAGAAGCGGCAGGCGTCCTGGACCGGAAGCTCGGGGGTCTCTGGGGCCCGTGCCTGCGGAGGATGGGGAGGAAGGGACCTCGAGTCCCTGCCCTTGACCCCCAGCTCTCCAGGCTGACCCTGCTCGAGGCGACCGTGCAGGGGGTTGAAGCAGATCACCTGGGCCTTTCCTGTGATGTACGTGCTCACACACATGTGCCTTGAAACACGCGGTGGGTGGGATTCTGAAAAGCGGGAAGCACATCGTGTTGTATGTTTGTGTGCCTTTCTCGTTGGCAGGCCTGGCTGTACCGGGTCCCAGAGTAGCTGTGGTCCCTGCCCTGACACAGAACACACGGCACGTCGTGTAATTTCTCTTTAATCCCTGGGGGTCAGCCGGGCACATCTGCTGTTGCAAAGCCATCAGTAGCACCTATGCTGGATAGGTCTGCCCGCCCGTTCCAATGACCGCACGCGGCGCTGTTTTTCCATTTCTTGGGCCAGTTTTTTTTTTTTTGCAAGCGGCCACATGTCACTGCTTGCTGCTGTCAGCACCCTGGACCCTGGCGGTCTCCTCCACTTCCTGCTACTAGGGCAAGGATATGAAGACAGACAGGTAAGCTTGATAAAACTATGGGCAAAGTAAGAGTAAACGCCTTGGGGCAAATTATCCGCCCTGCGCAGAAAGGGCTGCGTCATCGAGTGGGCTTTGTGACACGTGTTCTGGCCCTTGCAGTCTTTCGCGTTCTGAATCTCAGCTCTGTTTCCTGACCCGGGATGCCGTGCCCCCGCCTGCGCCTTCAGTCCTAGCGTCCACCACGTTTCCCTTTACGCTTTACGCTCCAGAACAGGCTGCAGTTTCCCACCCACAGACACCCCTGCTCACCACTCTTCTTTGACCCACTTTGCCCCTCCCCTTGGAGTGACCCCTCCTGCCTCCACTCTCTACCTGGGCTTCCGGCTACTATCACCCCTTTAACTCGATCTGTTTATGCTTCTGTTACCCCTGCACAAAGTCCCTGGGCAGCAGGGATCATGTGGCCCACTCCCGAGCCCCCAGCCCTGAGCCCCCGGCCCCTAACCCAGCCAGGCTGGCACATGGAGGATGCATAGCGAATAGCCAGGCCTGGCTCTGCCCCTCTCTCGTGCCCCCACCCCCTTCCCCGCCTCCGTCTTTCCTGGGGTGCTCCCTGCCCGCCCTGAGTGTCTGGCCAGCTGATGGGGCCCCGCAGGTTGGACCCTCTCAGACATCTGTTAGCACCCCAGTTTTCCTTGGGATGCCCCCAAATCTATGGCCGTGACTCCATACCCTGACACACGACCCAGACCTAGCCAGTAAGAGCCCCGCCCACTCTGGCAACAGTGATTGGTTCAGGGATGGGCCTCTGACCCAAGACAGGCCATTGAGACTCAATGCTAGGACTTTTGCTGACTAGTGGGAAAGAAAGCCCCCCTGCTGGGACTGCTGAGCAGAGAGGACTGCTGGGGGACACTTAGTGCCTGTCAGGAAATGATGCCCACATGCAGGAATGTATAAAATTGGGAGGCAATGTCAGCATGGGGCCGGATGACAAACGGCAGCTGCTGGATCCAGCCATGCCTGAAGCCTCTCATGGACTGCATAGTTAAAGAACTAATACATCACCTCCTACCCCCACCCCAGGGATATTTTTTTTTTCCCTTGAAGCAAGATTGAGCTGTTCTGTGATTTGCCCTGAAAGAATCCTGGCGTGAACTGGGGTTTTCGCAGAAGCCCACCAAACGGGGCTCTTTAAAGAGAGCTGCCTGGGTGGTACCTGCAAATCTGCACCTCGTAGCCCAGGTCTAGGGGGTCGTTGGGGGCCGTGCCGTTCTGGAAGTCGCTGACGTTGAAGGAGGAGAGGGTGTGGTTGACGAAGCCGTGCATGGTCCCGTTCTCACTGTACATGTAGAGGTACACCAGGCGAGGGATGAAGTCCGACGTGAAGGAGATCACGAACGCCTGGGCCGGGGGACAGAGCAGTGAGTGCGGACGCCAGCTGGGAGGGGGAGGGGGACGTGCCCCACCTGAGCCAGGGCGGCGCTGGCCCTGGGCCCCGGCCACGTGACCCAAGTTGGCAAACATGACCCCATGGCCTCGGCTGGTCAAGTGGCAAACGAAGGGTTGGGGGCATTCCTGTCAGCCCCTCCAGCACCGTGAGGAGGGGGCCTGGGGGCTGGGAACAGGGCGCCCCTGAACGAGAAGGCTTGGGGACAATGCTGGCTGCCTCTCACTGGCTGTGTGGCCCTGGACAAATCGCCTGACCTCTCTGTGCCTCCATTTTCTCTTGTCAAACAGGGCTAACAGCGCCCACTCTAGGTGCTTCTCCTTCCTGGCTTGTTTGAAAGAGAGCAAGGCAGGGAGGAAAAGTGCTCTGTAGACTGTGAAGTTCAGACCCAGCTCACCCTATTCTAGAGCAGTCCCCGGGGCAGCGTAGTGTGAGGCCAGTATCAGAGCGTGGACCCGACGGCCTGGGGTAAAGTCCAGCTCTGCCTCTCGTTGGCTGTGTGACCTTGGGCAAGTCACCTGACCTCTCTGTGCCTTGGCTGTATCACCTGCAAGATGGGGCGATAACCCTGTGCCTCCGTGGGCCGTGTGTGCACTTTGGGTGGGTGCACTGAATGGGCTTAGAAGGGCCTGGAACATTCTAGATGCTCAATAAATGTCAGCTGCTATTATTATTGTTGTTGCTTCTGGTTCTTCTCACGAGACGTCCAGCTTGTCCCTAGCGGCTCTGCTCTCAGCGCCCCCACGCTCATGCCCCAGAGGGGCTGTACCTTGGTGTTTCCAGCCTCTCCGCATCAAAATGTGCCCCCCAGCTCAGCCCGGGTCGGGGTGCGGAGCTGTCGCTGTCCAGTGTGCAAGCTCAGCCCACGGTGTCCTTTTATAAGTGGGGTTTCAAAGCCTTAACCCAGCGGGACTGGGTGGCTGATAGGGAGCTGTCAGCCAGCAGGGAAAGCAGGTCCCGGGCTCTGAGGGTCCCTTCTCCTGGGCCGGGCATCACTTCCTGTGCCGTGGGGACTGAGTGTCAGGGCCTCACTGTGACCCTGACCCAGCACTGTGACCATCTGCTCCAGGGAACTGCCTGCCCGCCTCCCCACCCCCATCCCTGACCCTACAAGGCGCAAGGTGGCAGCTTCTGGGGGCCTCAGGCTTGGCTGGCTGGTGGAGGGGTTAGGGTAACAGGGCTGAGGCGTTGCAGACACCCCTGGGGATCTCGTGTCAGGAAGGCGTGGACCAGATGCTGGGGAAGGGCCATGGAGGGCGGGGCGCTGCCCTCAGCAAGCGTGTGTGTGTGTGTGTGTGTGTGTGTGTGTGTGTGTGTGTGCGCGCGCGCGCGCAACTGGCAGGTTCCTCTTCTCCGTGTTTCAAGATTTCTCAAACTTTCTTTAAAGAGCGGGCATGAGTTTCACATAAAGGGGGAAAGTTAACTTTTTTTTTTTTGGCCGTGCCGCGTGGCCTGCGGGATCTTAGCTCCCTGACCAGGGATCGAACCCGTGTCCCCTGCAGTGGAAGCATGGAGTCTTAACCACTGGACCTCCAGGGACATCCCCAAATTAACTTTTTTAAAAAAGAGCAGAAGAGTTGCTAATGAGGAATCTGTGTCTCTCTCTGTCTCTGTGTCTCTGTCTCTCCCGCCCTCCCCGTCTCTGTCTCTCTCCCTCCCTGTCTGCCTCTATCTCCTTCTCTTGTTTGTGCTCAGGACTCGGGAGAGAGGGGACTTAGGGGCCAAGGTGGGCGCGGTGGAGGGTTTTGCCCCCGGTTGCAGAGAAAGGTCGAGGAGATTTTGTCATTCCCACCAGAGCCCGCCCCACCCCTCAACAGGACCAAGGGATGCTTCTGCAGAGGAGATGCTCCTGCCATCTGGGAACCGCTCCGAGGCTGGAGGTACGGACCAGCTCCCTGGAAGCGGAAGGGGTGCCCGGCCGCGTGGCAGCTCGGCCGGGCTTCCTGGCCGAGGTCCTGACGTCACCGGTCACTTACGTTGATTATGACAGCAAGCTTCCCGACGCCTCTGAGGATATTGTACCAGATTCCTGGGGGGAAGGGAAGCACAGGTTTAAAGACCCCCTTGCCCTGGCTCTCAGTAACTCGGGCTAGCAGGCAGCAGCCCGGCCTAAGCAGGGGCCGGTCTGGTCCTTTTCTGGGGCAGGTCAGACACGTGGTAACAGGGAGTTGTTTGGGGAGGACCTGGGGGAGCCTGGCTGACAACAGAGCCCACGGCTTGTACTGGCTCGTCAGCTGTTTGTAAGCAAACTGTGTAGCTTCTCAAAGAGATGCTGAGAAACATCTGGTCCCTGGTTCTGAACAATCTCCTGCGAAGCTGCGTAAACTACTGATGGGCTTGGATGGAGCCTTTTTTCTAGAGAGACAAAGATTCCATTTGGATGCAGCACCTGCCCCAAAGAGCCCACGCAGCAGTAACCGGAGACTGAAACCACGAAGTCTGATGTCCTATGAATCTTCTGTAGCTCTAGTGCCAGGAAAACTGAATTTAGGGACAGGCCAGATGCAGGGCCAGTGTCAAGGAGCAAAGCCAGGGCCCCCGGCTGGTGAGGCTGGGACCACGGCCTGGGTATAATGAGGGGACAGCAGTGCGGTACAATCCATTTCCCGTCTGGGTGCCCCCGTGTTCCCATCAGCCCAAGGTGCAGCACTGTAGCTAATCACCGGTGAACAGGAGGCTGGTTACACAGCGCCTGGAGAATCACATGCTCCTGCTCTACTGGCCTCCCTCCCAGCAGAGCCAAGAACCAGAAAGCCCAGGAAGGAAGCACTTTCCCCAGGGCTAGCCCCACTCCTTCGGGCCTCAATGCTGCGACTCCCGGAAGGGCGCCCAGGGTCGCTGCCCGCCCCTGCCCCCAACCTGACCGCGTTCCTATCAGGCTAGGCACACATCATCGAAAAGCTGGGGCTGGAATCCTGTCCCAGGCGCTCTCTCCCCCTGCCCGGAGCCAGATCTGAGCGGTGACGACGGCACTTCTCAGGAAGGGCTGGAGGGGAGTGGCCGGTGGTTGGGGGTCTCTACCCAGGGCACACAGAGCTGCTCATGGGCGTCCCTGCCCTTGCAGTGAGCGCCTGTCTCGGGGGTGTACGCTGGGGGTCTGCAGAGACAGCAGGAGCTCAGGCCCACGTAGCCCAGAAGCTGGAAACCGCAGGCTGGGACCCAGCACCCGTGGTCTGCCGCGAGGGGGCTCCCCAGCCGCCGCCGGGGAGCACTCCATGAAGCAAGCATTTACGATGCCCGCTGCAGACCCTTCTGCGGGGCTCGTGGGAGTAACGCTCACCTCCCTGCCCATCAGCCGTCCGTGCCGGCTATCAGCGAACCCAAGATGGGAAGTTCGTCCCGGTTCTGTTGGGTCTTCCCACGAGGGCAGCGGTTTTTGATTCACTTTCGCGCTGGAGCAGGTGGCAGGGCGGTCACGGGGCCTGCACTCCTCGGGGCGCTACATCCACCCACCCTTCCCGTCTCCCCCGGAGGAAGCACTCGAGGTGCAAGTGAGCGGGAGGCAGCTCCTCGGGCAACGCATCCTTACAGAATCAGCACTGTGCACGGCCCACCCTCACGGCTGGCCGACTCGGGGGCTGGGAGCCCTTCCGGGGACTCCAAGCTCCCGGGGAGGCTGTGATCTGCACATCCTTCACCCCTCCTGGGCCTAACACGCGGCCTGGCACGTGGGGCTGGGTGCTGTCGGCTAAGTGTTGGCTGAGTGACTGTATGAACGTAGAAAGCCCTTCCGACTAGGCTTCATGCCCGAGCAGAGGTTGCCACATCCAGGTGCGTGGGTCTTCCCTCGAGCTTGCCCGCTACTTAAACAATGTTGGTGGGAATGTAAATTGATCCAGCCACTATGGAGGACAGTATGGAGGTTCCTTAAAAAACTAAACATAGAACAACCATACGACCCAGCAATCCCACTACTGGGCATATACCCTGAGAAAACCATAATTCAAAAAGAGTCACGTACCACAATGTTCATTGCAGCTCTATTTACAATAGCCAGGACATGGAAGC
>NC_041231.1:1066662-1133083 GCF_002837175.3 Physeter macrocephalus | reverse complement strand
ATGAAGAACTTAGGGGCAAGATGGGAATAAAGACGCAGACCTACTAGAGAATGGACTTGAGGATACGGGGAGGGGGAAGGGTAAGCTGTGACAAAGTGAGAGAGTGGCATGGACATACATACACTACCAAATGTAAAACCGAAAGCTAGTTGGAAGCAGCCGCATAGCACAGGGAGATCAGCTCGGTGGTTTGTGACCACCGAGGGGGGGGGATAGGGAGGGTGGGAGACGCAAGAGGGAGGAGATACGGGAACATGTGTATATGTAAAACTGATTCACTTTGTTATAAAGCAGAAACTAACACACCATCGTAAAGCAATTATACTCCAATAAAGGTGTTAAAAAAAAGGTACAATGTAAATAGAAAAAAAATGTTGATGGATGTTTACAGATCCAGATGACTTTTTAAAAAAAAATTATTTATTTATTTTTTTTGCGGTACGCGGGCCTCTCACTGCTGCGGCCTCTCCCGTTGCGGGCTCCGGGCGCACAGGCTCAGCGGCCATGGCTCACGGGCCCAGCCGCTCCGCGGCACGTGGGATCCTCCCAGACCGGGGCGCGAACCCGGTTCCCCTGCATTGGCAGGCGGACTCTCAACCACTGCGCCACCAGGGAAGACCGGGATGACATACTTTTGAAAAGCGAAACTTGCTGCTTCTAAAGGAGCCTCAGCTCTGGGCCAGCAGCCGGCTGGCATCTCCATGACAACAGTTGGCCGTGGCTGGCAGTGGTGCCTCCTTCAGGCCACACAATGCACTGCAGGTCTCTCTGTACTAAGGCAACTCCCTTTATCACCAGCAGTCGCTTAGAGAAACATTTATCCAAACCCAGACCTGACTAAAGTGGGGAGACAAAACCCCCCGAGGGTTGGGTGTTTCCAGGGAGCTGGGAACAAGCACGCCTGCTGCGTATGTTTTGTCCGCTCCTTGCGGCCCTGCCTGGCCCCGAGGGGTCTGAGTTTGAGAACTCCGAGTGGGGGGCCGGGGTGCCGGTGAGCCGGGCAAGTTGAGGTTTCCGGGCAGGGGGCCGCCTCGGGGGGCGCTCCTGAGCACGGCCGGCCCAGGGAGTGGCCCAACGGGCCGAGACAGGTGACAACAGAAAACGGGGCTGCTGAGGTGGGAGACGGATGGGCCAGCGAGAGCTTTCCACGGCCCGGGGCTGAGCCGGGCTTCGGGGTCCTGCAGTGCCTTTATGTCCAGGCCGACAGTCCTCTGTGCGATCCCCACCCCAGAACCGTGGGCTCCTGTCGAAAGAGTGCAACACCCGGACGCCGCTCCGGCCCGCAGGATCAGCCTCTTTCGGAGCCTTGACCCTCCGAGTTATTCAGACACACACTCTGCACTCCAGGATAAGAATCATTGCTCTGACGACCTCGAGGTACAGGGGCTGATGCTGCCTGGGACAAATCGTGGCCTCCGTTATGAAAATCTCGCGGGGGGGAGATGCCTCATTTCCATCTGCCTTCTTCTTCAAGCATCACTGCTGTCCCAGGAGACGCTAAGCCCCGTTTCCAAGCACACGTCAGGGAGGTGTTTAGACGCGCCTGTCACCCTCAGCATCCAGGAGCTGAGCTCGGGCAGAGTCCCTCGCTCGGAAGCCTCTGAAGAATGATCATGAGGGCGGGAAGCACGTCGGTCTGGAGTCAAAGGTCAGGACTGGGATGCCGGAGCCGGTTCCCACGTGCGCACGGGGCTGGGTCCCCGCAGCCACTCGCCACGCCCCCCTCTCCAGGGCCAAGCGGGGCAGTCGCGGCGCCTGTGCTTTGTGGCAGAGCTTCCTCCAGACACCCCCTGGCGCCGTGGGTGCAGGTCATGGGGGCCACTGGGGCCCTCTGTCCCTTCAGGGCCCTGCACGGATCACAGGAGGAATACAAAAGCCTCTTCAAGGAAAGGTTACCGTGGAGGAGCCCATAAACAAACCCAGATTATGCTCCAACCGACCAGGCAGGAACCAGGAAGTGAGCAGCCAGTCCCAGTAAGGACTGGGAAAAATCGAGGAGCCGTGAGCGGAAACCCTGAGTATGCGATCCAAGCCCCGCTTGTGGTGGGAAAGACAACGGCCAGCAGGGCCGCGGAGGGCCGGTGGCAGCGTGGCGCCCTGGTGCTCCCTTCCACCCTGGGGGGCGGCAAGGTCTGGGTGCTGCTACAGGACACGGCCACGGCTCTGCCAGGCACAGATGCCAAAGCAAACTCTGGCCGCTGTGGACACGCCTGGGGCCTCAGGGCGCCTGAGAATCGGGCCTTTGTAAGCAACAAGTGGCGGGAGGCGATGCTCTTTTCTTCACAGCCACTGGGCACGGGCTCGGGATTCCCAAGGACTGTCCAGGGAGCGCCTGGCGGGCTGACCGTCTGCCCCATCCAGGCCTCAGGCGTGCACCTCACGGAGGTGTGCCGGGAGGGGCCGAGGGCTTGAGTTCTCCGCTTCCAGCTCAGCTCCGCTAACCACCTGGCCTCAGTCTCCCCATCTGGAAAGTGGGACCGAGGATTTGCCCCAGCTTCCCCACGAGGCTCCTGGGGGGACTCGACAGCCGAAAGCCCCAGAGAAAGTTCCATGCCAGACACAGCTCTCTGGGGTCGTCCTCAGAGCAGGGCGGGGTACGCTTCCGAGAGCCCTGGGTTCCACGTCACCTTGATCTCGAGGGGGGATTTGCAAATACGGCCCGTGGCCCAAATCAGTGCATGGCTGGCGTTTGTTTGGATGACCCACGAGCAAAGAATAGCTCTTGCATTTTCAGGTGTGAGTGAAAAACGCGTGAGAAACTTAGCCTTTCGGCGAGAATTCTGCACATCACCTCGCAAGCCACAGAGACAAAAACGTTCGCTCTCCGGCCATTCATGGAAACGTGAGCCGGGCTCTGACTCAGTGCGGCAGCAAAGCCACTGCTTTGGACTGCTGTCCCCTCCGGCCCTGTGGCCATGGCCCTCCCGGCTACTTAGGGGTGTGGTGAGAGGGGCGAAGGCTCGCTCCAAGGCCACAGATGAGGCAGAATCAGGGACCCTGGGGGCCAGAAGGGACTTCACAGGGCCAGTGAATTCAGGGGCCTTAAAATCTTTTAAAATCATAAACGAAGTCTAGGAGGGAGGGCATCTGTTTGCTGAGTCTTTGCTGATTGTCTGGGTCGTCCAGATAGGAAGGAGACTAAAGTGTCAAAACACAGGGCGATGACCTCTGTACTGGAGCTGGGCTTAGACGTCCCTCCTGGTGGAACAGCGAGCGTGCCTGGACCCTCTCTAAGCCTGGGGCCGGCAGGTCACATCATGGAGCCCAGAGCACAAATG
The DNA here is from genome assembly GCF_002837175.3 of Physeter macrocephalus. Classification (NCBI taxonomy): domain Eukaryota; kingdom Metazoa; phylum Chordata; class Mammalia; order Artiodactyla; family Physeteridae; genus Physeter; species Physeter macrocephalus. Next base: position 1,129,805 of record NC_041231.1, on the reverse strand, counting down.
TGAACCAGGTGAAATCACCGGTATCGGAGCGTGTCTGAATTGTGAAAATGGCAATTTCATCCGGTTCAACCTGAGAGGCTGCACTGTGTAAATCCGGATTGCAGGCTTCTCGGGGGGCAGGGGTGGATGGTGGAGAATCAGTGGGCCTGGCATCATCAGCGGGTGGGGGCCACACCATGGGGCCCAGCAAGGGCCAAGGAGCCCCTGGCTGGGGATGCAATGGCCTCAGGGGCGTTTTCAACAAGGGCGACCCAATGCCAAGGGCGAGAGAAGGTTTTGGAAGGAGTGATGAAGCCCCTGCATTTTTGCAAGATTATATTTGGGCTACAAAAGCCCAACCCAGACTTCTCTGGTGGTGCAGTGGTTAAGCATCCGCCTGCCAACGCAGGGCACACGGGTTCGAGCCCTGGTCCGGGAAGATCCCACAGGCCACGGAGCAACTGAGCCCATGCGCCACAACTACGGAGCCTGCGCTCTGGAGCCCGTGAGCCACAACTACTGAGCCTGCATGCCACAACTACTGAGGCCTGCACACCTAGAGCCCGCGCTCTGCAACAAGAAAAGCCACCACAATGAGAAACCCGCGCACCGCAACGAAGAGTAGCCCCTGCTCGCCTTAACTAGAGAAAGTCCGCGTGCAGCAACGAAGACCCAACGTAGCAAAAAATAAAGTTATTTAAAAAAAAAAAAAAAGAAAGAAAGCAAGCCCAACCCAAAGATCTATCTCGCTGGTGTGCAGACCTTATCTTGGTAAAACGACAGATAACATCCCTACCACACAATTCAATCTTGTTTATTCTAGGAGCCAGCACAGAACTAGCACAGGTGCTGTTGTAACTAAAATTGTGTTCAACAGCTGGAGCCCGTGAGCCACAACTACTGAGCCTGCATGCCACAACTACTGAGGCCTGCACACCTAGAGCCCGCGCTCTGCAACAAGAAAAGCCACCACAATGAGAAACCCGCGCACCGCAACGAAGAGTAGCCCCTGCTCGCCTTAACTAGAGAAAGTCCGCGTGCAGCAACGAAGACCCAACGTAGCAAAAAATAAAGTTATTTAAAAAAAAAAAAAAAGAAAGAAAGCAAGCCCAACCCAAAGATCTATCTCGCTGGTGTGCAGACCTTATCTTGGTAAAACGACAGATAACATCCCTACCACACAATTCAATCTAGGAGCCAGCACAGAACTAGCACAGGTGCTGTTGTAACTAAAATTGTGTTCAACAGGAGATAAAACGAATATATTTTGTAATTTTCCATCTCATTTCAAGATAAAATCCCCATAAAGACTTTTTTGTTCTCACCCTGAAAACTGGGTCCTGGATTAAGTTGATTCCCTTTAAGATACGATGAGCATTGTCCTGGCTGGTGAGGGCCGGCTCTGGCCAAGGCGTGCATGGGGCTCTGAGCCCTGCCTGCTAGATCCCCCCACTCCTGGACAGACGGGCAGCCACATCTGCTTAAATGCCTCTGGTGACAGGGAGCTCACCACTCCACAAGGATGTCGGTTCCACTTTCGACACCTCTGACTATTCGAGAGTTATCCCTTACGCTGATGTTAAATGTCCCCCAACCCCAAGCCCCTCTTCCACATGGATGAGGAGCCCCTTAGTGACCCGGGGTTAAAAACCCAGGCTGCTCTCGGCCCTGAGCCGACAGGCAGGTGATACGATGCTCTTCCTTCATTGGTGGGAGGGGGCTCCCTCCTTCCTTTACTCTTCTTGAACGTTAAATGCCTAAATGATACACTCTGTAGGAAAGCACTGCTGAGCAGCTCTTTCTGAATTATGGTTTCCTCTGGGGCCACACAGACATCCGGGGAGGGGCAGGGGTGCTGAGGACCATCAGAGGGAATGTATCTTGTGGACCTCCTGGAGCAGCACACCGGGGAGATACTCAGATATCCGAGACACGAGCTCTTTCCCAAATGTTCTCCGCGGCCCACACATCTCAGGAGTTGGCAGTTCGGGGTGGGGTGGAGAGGGGCCTGGAGGTCCTACATCATCAGCCCCTGCCCCATCTCTGACTCTCTCCCCAGGGCAGGCGCAGTGAAGAGCCCGGGACCCCACTTTGCCAGCCCTGCCTCCGGCTTCCGGGGAGCAGGATCCTTTCCCCAAGCCCAGTACGTCCTCCAACCCCAGCGCCCAGGGCACTCACCGATGTCCTTGGCTCTGACGGCCACCGGCCTTCGGAGCTCGGTGATGAACTTCTTGGCGTCCAGGCGTATCTCAATGATGTTGTTCAGCAGCGCAAAGAGCGGGGCCAGCGGGAAGGACGCAACGAACAGGGTGACAAAGCCGAACTGGATGACTGCAGAGAGGAGGCGATGGTCAGCAGGCGCTGTCCCTGTCCCGGGACGGCAGGACCCCCCCCACCCGCCCCACGCACCCGCGTCGGACGGGGCCCTGCCTGCCACGTGTAGGAGGGGATCTCGGACACGCCCAGGCCGGGAGGGAGCTGTGGGCAAGGTTCCAAGTTTTGCCCTGGACCTGAGTCTCGCCTCTTGAATAAAGGGCGTGTACTCACTTATCATATGTCTGATCTTAAAAAATCACCAATAATGGGAAAAAGGTGCCCGTGAGCACAAAGGCCCAGCCTCAGTCACCCCGTGTGCGGGCTGGGACGGTGCCCTAGTGCCTCCTAGGACCTGGGGGGCCCGCGGGCATCACTGCGTCTCCGACAGCCCCCAGCGTGCCCCTCCACCGGGCCTCGGGGAGCCGGTCGGGGACCACCGCCCGCCGTCTGGACAATCTCGCCCCGCTGCCTCGCTCCCTCGCTCTTCCTTGTTCTCTCCTCATCACGGACCGGCGGGGCAGGTCGGGGAAAGGGTGCTGAATGGAAGCGAGTGGAGGAAACCGGCTCAGGAACGGTACAGCCGGACCCCGCCCAAGGGCGCTTGGTGCCAGGCGGGGAACAAGGAAGCCGGCAGAATGTCGCCCCGGGCCCGGCGGGCCGAGCGTGACCACTGTTAGCGCGGCGGGGTGCGTGGAGGCTCCGTGTGACCCCTCATCCGAGAGCCACGTCCCTGGCCCCTCACGTGCCCCACGGGGGCTCCACGGGATGCTTCTGTGGATGCTGGCCTCGCCCGAAGGCTCTGGAGAAGACGGACAGGACGGAGGCCACTGGATAAGCTCGGCGTCGGGGCCGGGGGCTGCTGAGCCCCGAGCCTGCGGGCTCCCCGACTCCCGAGTGACACTGCCTCCTCTTGCAGGGACAGCAGCGGGGAGGGCAGCTGCAGGTGCGGGTGGGTCGTGCCCACTGGGCCTTTTCTTCCACCTACCCCAACCCAGCCCGAGTCGGCCTGGAGGAGACTGCCAGGCGCAGGGTGGCTGCTCCTTGGGTGGGCAGGAGGGGCCCCAGGAAGTTCATTTCACTAAACCCCAGAGGACCCAGGACTCTCCAGCCACCATAAAAATTAAAATCTGGGGACTTCCCTGGTGGCACAGCGGTTTAGAATCCGCCTGCCAGTGCAGGGGACGTGGGTTCGAGCCCTGGTCCGGGAAGCTCCCACATGCCGCGGAGCAGCTAAGCCCGTGCGCCACAACTACTGAGCCCGCGCGCTGCAGCTACTGAAGCCCGCACGTCTAGAGCCGGAGTTCCACAACAAGAGAAGCCCCCGCTCGCCGCCACTAGAGAAAGCCTGCGCGCAGCAACGAAGACCCAACGCAGCCAAATAATAATAATAACAATAAAATTAAAAATTAAAATCTGGGGAAACGACCGACTGCAGTCTCTCAGCGGATCATAGGCTGCTGTTCTCGGTGTCCATCCTCCCACGGGGTCAGGCAGTGGAGACCCTCCTCCCAGGCCCCACGATAAGCGTAAACAGCCGGGCAGAGGGCAGGCCTGGGGAGGCGGCACCCACAGGGCAGGGAGCTGCCCATCTGCCTCCGGCTCAGCCTGGATTTGATTCTGGGACAAAACAGAGGATGTCACCCAAACACCACACCATCTCCTCGTTTTAAGTCTCAGGGTATTATGGCACCTTTGACTGGGAAGCTGGGAGTGACTCACTGGGACCAACTCTGCCAACAGGGAGGGAAGCGCCCGCGGCACAATTAAACAGAACCGCTCCTGCAACCCAAGGCCCCCCCACCCCTGACCAGCCCACCCTGCAGACCAGTCCCTGGCTGGTTCGCCCAGGTGCCTGTTAAAACGCAGAGTCCTGGGTCCCACTCCGCGCAGACCAGGATTGCGCCCGGCAACCAGCATTAAAAAACTTTTTTTTTTTTTTGGCTGCGCTGGGAGGCCTGAGGGATCTTAGTTCCCCGGCCAGGGATCCAACCCGGGGCCCCGGCTGTGGAAGCCCGGAGTCTTAACCACTGGACCGCCAGGGAAGTCCCCCAGCATTTAAGACAAGCCGTCCATGGTGGTTAGGGGGCACGACGCTGTGGGACCCCTCTGCGTGAGTCTCAGCCTTCACTCATCCATCCATTCAGGGAGCACGTACTGAGTACCCACTGTATAGCTGGACCTGTTCGAGGTGCAGGGGGCACGGCAGTGAAGACGCGAAAAGACCTGCTTTCGTGGAGCTTCGATTCCACAGGAGAGGCCGATGGGGCAGGAATGAGAAAGGGCTGAGGACTAAAGACATCAGCTGTGGCGAGAACCAGACAGGCAGGGGGAGGGGCTGCCCCTTTTAAAGGCTGCAGGTGGGAAGACCCCTCTGGTGGGGGCGTTCCGAGCGGAGCCCTGGAGGAAGGGCGAGAGGGAGTGACGCTCATACCGGGGGAGAGCGTTCCGGGCAGGGCACAGCCAGTGCAAAGGCCCCTTGGCAGGAGTGAGCTCTGTGAGTCTGGGTAACAGCAAGGAGGCCAGTGTGGCCCACGTGGAGGGAGAGGTCGGAGGTGGGGCCAGGGAGGCTCCAGGTGGCTGCGGCGCGGGCCACACCTGGCCTGTCCCCTCTGTCCCTCGCCCCACTCCTGGGAGTCACGTGCCGCCTCTGGGCATCCTCCCATCCAGCGACACAGCTGCAGGTGACGCGGCTGAGCCCTGGCTGCGTCCCGGTCCGCGCAGGGACCGCAGCGAGCCCCAGGCGGCCAGCTGGCCCTTTGCCGTCCTGCCCCGTCTCCCAGGACAGGACCCTCCCGTCACTCACTCATCTCCATGTACTCCGGGGTGAGGCCCGCGAAGGGCTCCAGCGTGTAATCCACCTGGTACCGCTGCTTCTTCTTCACGTACTGGTCGCGGTCAGAGGGGCTCTGGTGCTTCAGCCTCAGAGAGCGGATGAACTTCTTCATTTTCCTGAAAGACACACGACGTCACCTCGGTTAGGTTTCCAGGAAGGTGGGCTTGGGGGTCTGGCACCTCCGAGCTGTTTCTCCAATTCTCTGAGCCATCGAGGATTCTAAATCCTGAACTAACACCCTTGCGATGACCGCCCCCCCGCCACTGACGATTTCCTTTGCCGTTTTCCCTAGGGGCAGGGGACGAGCATCACTGCTTTGTTTGTGACATGAGGAAGCGGAGGCCAGGGAGGGCCCCTCAGGTGTCAGGGGTCTGGCTGCGCCCAAGCAGACTTGGCCGCCTTGGACCACGGAGGCTGGCATGTGGGTTTGGGGCCACCTACGGGTAGCCTGCATCCTCAGCCAGCTGGGAGCAGGGGTCATCCTGCCCTCGTCCCTGTCCTCGTCCACTAGGGGTGGCTCCTGCCCATCTTCCTCCTGTGTCCTCACCACCTCCCCGTTTCCGGCACCCCCACCCTGGCCCAGGCCCCGCATCACCTGTCACCCAGACTACTGCAAGAGCCTCCCAAGCACCCCAAGGCCCTGATCTCCCCCTTGCTCCGCTGTGACCCGAAGTGGATGCTACTCACGGGATGCCAATCTCAAAGAGGTTGTTCTGGATCAGCTGCTTCCCCAGCATAATGATACTCAGCTGGATGCAGAGCTCCATCAGGCATCCCCCCGGGGCGCACTGCGGCACAGAGAACAGGGGTGTCAGCCCCTACCCCCGCCCTGCCTGTCGGGAGAGACGACCCCAGCTCCCAGAGAGGGGAGGTCGGCCCTCGTGCTGAGGGTTGAATTGTGTCCTCCACATCCAACCCCCGGAACCTTATTTGGAAATAGGGTCTTTGCAGATGTGATCAAGTTAAGATGAGGTCGTGCTGGCATAGGGTGGACCCTGCTCCAACTGCTGGTGTCCTGATGAGAGGAGGAAACACACAGCAAGCACACCGAGGGGAGGAGGCCCCGGAGATTGGAGAGGCCCATCGATTAGCAGGGGGACGCCAAGGATTGCCCGCGGCCGCCAGAGCCGGGAGAGAGGCCTGGAGGAACCCTCCCTAGAACCTCCGGAGCGAGCGTAGCCCTGCTGACACCTTGGTTTTGGACTTCTGGCCTCTGGACCCTTAAGAGAATAAATCTCTGCTGTTTGAAGCCACCTGGTCTGTGGTATCTTGTTACAGCAGCTCCCGGAAGCTAGTACAACCTGGCCGACAGGCTCTCGGGGCTGGAACAAGGCTCAGAGAGCGGAGCACACTGCCAGGGAGTAGGCAGCGGTGGGGCTGGATCTCAGGGCCCCTCCTCCCCCAGGGCCACGCAGGCTTGGGCCGTGCAGCTGGGAAGCCGCGGGGTGAGGAAGCCGGCCACCCCTCTGAGGCCTAATGCCCTGTCCTTCGTGGGCCTGTACTGGGGGCCGGGCAGGCCGTCAGAAGCTTAACTTGTCCAAGTGAAGGGAACTCAAGGGACACTGGGTGACACTCTGGGGCACAGCTCACTCCTCTCTGAGTCCTGAGCAAAACTTTATATACCATTACCAAAAAATTTATCTGGGACAGCCACCATCTCATTAAAAAAAAAACCAAAAACGTCCTCTGCTTTATTCTACTCCACAAAGGCATTTCCCCAACTTCTCCAACCATTAAAGAGCTCAACAGGGTGTCATCCATGTAAACGATGTGTTATATAGCAGGGGAGCACATCGTGGGCTTCTTGCAAACGTCCCTTACTGCGGATGAGGCCTATGTCTTGGGAGGTTCAGGGGCCGGCATTCAGGTGGTTGAACTTCCAGACTGTGCCCCAGGCAGCCAGATCACCCTGTACCTGATGCCCACCCCAAACCTCCCTACCCTGTTTCACAGAATCTTTATCAAGAAGACCCTGATAAAAAAAGAGCCTTCTTTTCCGATACGCTGAATTATTCTGGAAGTTGGAAATTGGGACTGGTTTCCCTGAGACCTGAAGCCTGGCTTGGTCTGACGGAGCTGACAGAGCAAGTCTGGGGGCCAGGACTCAGCGGCAGAAGGCAGCTGGACGACTCACCAGACCTGGAGTGGCCGGAATCGCTGAGCAGGAGACAAAGGTCACCAGCATTTGTGCTTGGCGGGGAGAGAGGTGGGCATTTCAATGTTAAAGTAAAAGAAGTGTAGCTGAGTCCTGTTTTTTCCTCACTAATTCATCTTAACCGAAGAGAAAAACATTCAGGGTCTTACAGAAAAAGAAACAAAAAAAAAGCGGGTGTAACTTTTTGGCTTCCATGACCCTGAAGAGACGTTCTCCTTTCAGGGTAATCCTATATGGACAGGCCAAAGAAGATCGAAGCCCCATCCCTGCAGCTGGAGGACAGAGCAGGGGTCTCTCAGGGCGGGCAACTGTCAGGTTTGCTGTGTGGCCAGACCAAGAAAGCTGGAGCAGCGGGTACGATCTCGTTACCTCTTCCATCCGGAAAGAACGGAAAATGTACACGTAGTCGCCTGGGCGTCCGACAAACCTGCAACAATTGGGGGTCATTTAGAGAGGGGAGAGCAGGCTCGGGGAGACCCCCAGGTGGGGACTGGGCCGTGTCACGATTCCCCAGGTCAGAGCCTCCGGTGTCTCACAGGCTTTTCCCTCCGTGCATTTCACCGACTAAGAATCAGCCACGGGGGTTTTCTGTTGGTCAAACGTTCACGTGATGCCCAAACCAACAGGAGGGTGAGAAAACACAGCTTCAGCAGGAAACCAAGAGGCTGAAGGGCGGGTGGGAGGGAGGGGCCCAGGAGGGGAAGAGGCACAGCAGTCTAAGGGCAGAGGGTGCCACCCGCCGTGGCAGGGCCACGGAACCACGCTGAGGACCGCGGACCGGCTGGGCTGCGCGAGGTCCCTGAGGCCGCGTCTCAGCCTCCTGTGGGATGTGGGAGTAGGGGGCCTCTGAGAGCCTGCTCCGATGTGGGCCTGGGCACCCTGGCCCAGCTCCAGGACCCCAGGGTGGAGTGGTACTTATACATCACGTGATGCCGAGGAAGGGGACTTCGGGAGGGGTTCTGGGGTCAGCCCTGCCAGCCCCTAGGCGGAGGGGTGGCGGGGAGTCTTGGTGGGTGGGCCACAGGCCCCGATAAACCCAGGACGGCTCCAGAGGGTCAGGGCATGGGGTTCACCCCCCCACCAGCCTGGAACACCAGCGGCTGCCCTTCCTACATCTTCTCCTGCAGCCCTCATCCCCCGCACCGTGGGAGCCCCTAGAGCTTGCTGCCTGGGGTCCCTGCTGCCTGGGGTCCCTGCTTCCCAGGGTCCTGTTCCCCGGGGTCCCCGATGTCTAGGGTCCCTGCTTCCCGGGTCCCTGCTGCTTGGGGTCCTTGTTCCCTGGGGTCCCTGCTTCCCGGGGTCCTTATTCCCTGGGCTCCCCGATGTCTAGGGTCCCTGCTTCCCGGGGGACCCTGCTCCCTAGGGGCCCGGCAGGAGCCAGGCCTCTCCCCAAACTCGGCAGCAGTGGGAACCACACTGACTGCTCTGCCCTGGGCCCAGGGGCCTCCCACCTGAAGAGAGATGAGGGAGGGGAGCCTTCTACTGGACTGCGGGAAAGCAGTGCGTTTCAGTCACTGAAGAAGCCCCTACCGGCCTTTGAAGAACGCCACGTAAAAGATGGGGGTGTAGGAATTCACGAACTTCAGCAGGAAAGCCTTGAAGATCAGTCTCTCCTCGAAGCTCTTCTCCGTCTTCGGAACCTCTAGAAGGAGTGAGACACACGCTGCTGAGCCGCTGCCCCGGGCCAGGCTGACCACTTCCCTCAGCTGTCACAGCAGCGAGGCTCAGAGAGGGTGAGTGACCAGCCCAAGGCCGCACAGCCGGAGGGAGGCGACCTGGGGCCGCCTGGCTCCAGGGCTTGGCCGGGGCACTCACCGATCTTGGTGAGCCACCTGGCTATGCAGCCGTACACCTCGTCCAGGAGGATGATGACCACCAGGTTAATGATGACGGCCGTGGCCGTGACGGTGACCCGGATGTTGGACCGCACGGAGGGGGAGGAGTTCATGGCTAAGGCGGCGGCCGTGGAGATTCTGTAGATGATGACGCCGAGGACGATGGCGAAGGTCACTGCGATCTGCGGAGGGAGGAGGGGATGCTCTTGGCTGGGTCCCCCTGGGCCCACCGGGCAACCTCCCCCGGCCCCCTGGGCCCAGCTGTCCCCCCACCCAGGAGCACTGCCGCTGCAAAACGAAGATGGGTGTTTCCTGTCACCCACCAAATGCCACGGGCTTTATGGGTGCTAACTTCACAGATGAATGAGTGGCTAGGTTCTGTTTTATAGAAGAGGAGACCGATGTTCAGAGAGGTTGGGTCACCAGGCCAGGTCACCCAGCGCGTGAACTGGGATTTTCCAGGTGGGTCTACCAAGCTTGGAGCGCAAGGTTCTGCTGCTTGCTCTGGGGCGTCGTGACATCTTGCCCACCGTCCCCGACAGGACTCAGGGTCGCTGCAACCCCAGTAGCTGCCTGGCTTGTGCGACGGCAGGCTGACTACAGGGGGGGCTTCCCCCAGGCCTGGATGACCCTGAGTGGAAGCAGGAACGCTCTCAATGCTCTTGCAGGAGGTGGGTGGGGCGTGGGATGGTCCGGTCCCACCGGCAGCGCTGCAGGCCTGGCTGGGACAGACGGATGCGGTCCCTTCTCCCGACCTCGCCGGGAGCCACCCACACCCTCCGGCCTGTCCCTGGGAACGAGACCCTCATCTGGCCCAAACCACTGTGGGACCAGAACATCCCCTAAAACTTGGACTGGCGGTCGCTTGAGAGAGCGGGCTAGGCTAGCATGACAAGTCTGTCCCGCGTGGAGCTGTGTGTCTGCCTGGGCTCCTCTTCCTTACCCTCCAGGGCCCCGACTCACCCTGGAAGACCTTGTCCTCACTCCGCCCTGCCCTAAGAGTGAGGATGCCTGAAAATCCCAGTCCCGAGGGGACACTGAACGGAGGGCGGCTGTGCAGGCCGTCACCCGAGCCCGACTACACCGCGCCCTCTGCGCGTCCGCGGTCCCGGGCATGTCACTCCCACTGAGGCCGTGCAGGGCGGCCCACCCCTGCCAGAACGGCCCCTCGAGGCCCCCAGGACAGCCCTGGAGGGGCACTGAGCCATGCTGTGTGCCTCTGATTGCAGCTTGGAAGGGCTGTGGCTGCTTCACCCCAGAGGGAGGCCACAGCGACGGGCATCTGCCAGGAAGCTCTTGTCGTAAATTTCGGGCCAGTAACTCTGTAGCTGTCCGTATCTGCGGGCGACTGAACGGCGACCACACACGCCTGGGGGACGTCCTGATGAAGGGGGGGGCCCTGTGGTGAGGTCTGGGTACCCCTCCCCGCCAGCTCCCAGCTGCCGGAATGCGGGCTTTCCTGGGAAAATCCCTCGCTGCTGCCAAGAGGCCCCTCCCAGGGGAAGGCCCCGCCCTGGGCTCTGGGACGTCCCTCCCGCCTGTGAGTGGAGGTGCCGACGGGGCGCCAGGCCTGCAGGGTGACTCAGCGAGGTGCCCCCTTCCCCTGTCGGAGGGCCGGTGCACCCCCATGACAAGCCCTATAGCTGTGTCCCCTCCTGGGTGCAATGCCCCCTCTGGAAGGAAAGGGGGGGCCAGGGTTTGGCCATCGTGTTCATACCAGCATCTCCAGGGCCGGGAGCACGGGGGCACCTCGTAGGTGCTCGACTGCTATTTGTTCGGAGAATGAAGCTCCCGAGTGCAGGACAAAACTGATTCACCTGTGATGGGGTCCCCAGTACCCCAAGGGCCGGCTAGCTCCCCACCCACTGTCCCACCTTTGCGGCAGTGACAGTGTGCCCATTTCCCCGCCCCTCTGCAGACAGGGGTGGCCAGATGCGAGCAGAGGTGTGGGCAGGCCTTCTGGGAAAGCACATTCAAAGAGGGGCTGCCTCCGCTGGCCTCTGTCTCCTTCCCCTTCCTCCTGCCTGGAAAGTGGAGGTGATATTGGAGGTGGAGCAGCCACGTTGTGACCAAGAGGGACACAGGCACAGGACGGGTGCGCAGAAGGCCAGAGAAACCCGACGGCCGTGCCAGACCAGCCCTCCGCTGCCCGCCACCTTGTTCCGTATTACGAGAGAAACTCAAAACCCCCTGAGGACAATTCAGCGAAGTGACACGTAACACGGGGGCTCTCGTCCGAGCTCGCCGTGGCGCAGAAGGGCCCACAGCCTCCCACCTTCTGTGCTAACACTGCTTCCTCTCTGCCGGGAGGGGCTGAACCTCGGTGCCTGAGTCCCCCGTTTCCCGCACCCCGTCCCCCGTCGGGTGAGCCCCGGGGATGCTCCGGGCAGGGACCACGTCATCCTACGTCACCCCGCCAGCACTCCTGTGCATTTGGGGGGCGTGCTCCAGGACCCTCAAAACACGGCTGGGCCCACCGCCACCCAGTCATCCTGACAGCCCAACGGCCCGCGCCCCACCCCCCGGTGGCTCCCAATCCGTGGTCTTGGGGTCCCCACCACAGATTTCTTTACATCAGAGAGGTCCTTCCTGCCGTGTGAGAGAGCGTTAGGGGAAACGGAGTCCTCCCTCTACTTCTAACTATTCAGGTTAGGGGGCCTCAGACACCACCCCCAGTGGAAAACCAAGGCAAGCTCACCTGTGTGTCTCCAAGTTCGTACGGAAGGGCGGGGGGTGTCTCAGGGCAGACTGTCTGCCTGGCCTCTGGCCCGGGGAGGGGGCGAGACCTCTGGCCTCCGTTTCTTCATCAGCAGGAGGGGGACGGGCAGGGGTGAGGCCCTCAGGCCACTGGGCACAGCCTAGCCCCTGGTCCACAGCGGCCACGCGGATGACCTTGATAGCAAGGTCATCGCTACAGTGACCACAGGTGGCCCTGACCCATTGTGGGGGGAATGAAAGCACGGCGAGCACGGGCCTGAGGCTTCCAGGGACGCAGCCCAAATAACTGGGGATTAAGATCCCCTAATAGAGCCGGCCACGGTGTTGGCAATTTATTCAAATCAGCAGCGTCCGGACGAGCCTGGCGTCACAGGCCCTCCATCACCTGAGTGGCATCGTCCTGATTTTTGTCCCGTGTGTTCTTCACCTACTGGTTTTCTTTAAAAGCCCCCCGTTTTGTCTTAAATAATACGTGTGAACTCCCGGGATTGCATGACTGGTTGGGTCACTCTCAGAACGAAAGATGTGTGTCAGGGACCAAAGGAAACCACCGCACGGGCCCCAGGGCTTGGGAAGCCCCCCGGGGGTCACTGCAGAACCCTGGCCCTTCCCCAGTTTAGGGGGCTGGTGGAATCCCCCCACCACCCTGCCTAGCCTGGGATGAACACAACTGCCACGAGGCGGGCCGGCCCCATCCAGGTGAGTGCCGCACACCTTGGTACACCTCCCTCCTTTACCTCCCAGAGCTCACCATGAAGATGATGGAGACCAAATTGGTGAAGTAGGCTGGGAACCGGTCTTTCCAGGTCAGCTTCACCTTGTCCGTCTACAACACGAAGAGGGCTGGGTCAGCGGTGGGGGCCATCCAGTGGAAAGATGTGTGTGTGCGCACGTGTGTACGGGCGTGAACAACTTGGACGACAGAAACACGGTTAAAAGAAAGTGATGATGAACGAATGCAAACATCTGGCATCCGGGGCTTTATCCCCGAAGAAATGATGCTACGAAAGGACAGAAATAATAGTTGTCTAAAAAAGCGAGTCCTCTGTGTATGGGGCGTGACGGTGCCAGAGGTTTTTCTAAATTAGATGATCAGACCCCCGTCTGGGAGAAGCCTGGACTCCTTTTCTTGGCTGAAGGCCTCATTTCCAAGGCCAGAAGATCTAAGCTGTTTTCCTCCGCCACCCAGACCGTAATAGTAATTTTCCTTTGCGGAGCAAAGTTGAAACGAGCCACCAGCACTCTTAAGTTCAAAAGCTGCCCGCCACGTAGCAATGGCGGAGAGCGGGGACACGTGGCCCAAAGGCTCTGGCGCAGGGACAGCAGGGTCTGGGGGAACCTGAAGTGGACGCTTGTTGCTATAACCTGGGATGTTTCAAGAATGGGGTGGAGTTTTAACGGGAAAAATGCATGGACGAGGTTAGAGAACGCTGGCAGGCATGACACCCGAGGCCACGCATTCCAGGGCAGGTGGCATGCATGTTAATGAGACCAGGGACCGCCGGCAGGCAGCTGTGACGGGCACGTTTCACAAGCTCCAGAGACAGCCGAGCTCCCCCCACGAACCCACCACAGCCATGCAGACACCTCAACACACGTCACAGCCCGTGGGTGCCGAGGGAAGGCAAAGGACCGTGGATGTGGATGTTAAGAGGATAACACAGCAGCCAGAGTCGGTTGAGGAAAACACAGTGGACTTCGGTCATCTGCAAACACTCAAGCCTCGCGACGGCCCGACGTGACATGTACCAATTTCACCCCCGCCATGGCTGTCTTAACCCTCTGCCTCCATTTGTTTGTGGGTTCCTCCGGAAGGTGCCGGCGCTTCTGGGGCGGGTGGAGGGAACAAGAGAGCACCATGGGGTGAGACCGCCACCCAGGCCCCCATCGGCCCCTGGGCAGCCAGTGCATCGCTGGCTGTGCCGGCTGCTGGGGCTGGTTCAGGCTCTGGGCATCTTAGACCCATCAGAGATGGCAGAGACCCACATTCTAAAAGAAAGGCTGCCACAGAGGTAATGGAAATGAAAACTCCAGCCTGGAAGCTCGGTGGGCTCCATGGGGCCCCTGTCACCAGACGGCGGCCGTAATTCCGACGGTGCATCTTACGCAAAGGCGAGGATGACTGCGCGTTTTACGCCAACGTGAAGGAAGCCGCACTCAGAATGCTAACACGTCAACGAAGGGGTGGATCTTTTCTTTCCTAAACAAACCTGGTGCCCCAGCTGGGGGAGAAATTAAGACCACAAAGTTGGGAGCCAGGGAAACGGAGGAGAAAAATCAAGGGAGGGTGTGGCCCCACGGAGGGCATTCGGGGCCTGGCGTCGCCATCAGAGGCTGGCAGAAACGAACCCCGACCTCTGTCGCTCTTGTGACCAAAGAGCTCGGGTCAAAGCCGAGAAGCAGAGTGACCGGGCATCTGGCATGGCTGCCCAGGCCCGGCACTCGGGCTTGGTCGAGGCCCTGACTTAAGTGGATGTGACGTGGGCCGCGGAGCCCTTTTTTCCTTAGGAAGGAATGAAATCCCATCCACGTTCACGCTACGAGGGGCCACCGTCAAGCCGTGGGGTGGACTGTCGGGGGGCACACGGGTCGTGGTGGCTCACCGCGGGGGCCTGGGGGCTTCAGAGCAGCGGCGACCACGCCTCTCCCTTTAGGAGAGGGAACGCAGCCCAGGGGGAGGCTGTCGGAGCCCTTAGTTCAAGGCCACAGGGCGGCTGCTCTGAAGGCAACGGGCTCGGGACATGCAGGCGTTCTGATGTGTCAAGTTAAAAGGACGGTCTCCTCATTTGGGGTGAGGACTCACGCTTTTGTGGTTATCCTCTCTGCACCCTCGGTCCCTCTCACATATTGAGTTTAGGGAAGTGCACCCGCTTTCTGGCTGCAGGAGGACTGAGCTGGGCTTTTGCTCTGTTACGGCAACCGGGGCCCGAGAGGGGATTTTGCTGCACCCACTTTGCCCCCCCAAGAGGGGACTTTTGGTAATTGGGACCCCCAGCCACTCTGTACCAGCAAACTCTGTCCACGGGACACAATGACAAGAAAAGATCGATGCAGGGGTTTGCTCTGGTCACGCCCAGAGGCCGAGGGTGCAGATGTGACCCAGAACGCCGGGATCTGGGAAGAGTGTCCCGCAATCGCTCCCCATCCCTTCAAGAGCCGACTTTCCAGCCTCAGTGAGAGGCTGACAAGGGCCCGGGCGCTCTGTGCTTGTCCCATGTCATATAAAAAAACCTCCGTTAAAAAAATACCAAGCACCCGCCAGAGGTTTGCGAGAATTCAGGCTGCAAACATGACTGCCAATTTGAATGCGAGGTTTTGGGGAGAAAGAAGGGCATTTGTTAGCAAAAAGGGGATGGCTTCAGGAACATCACAAAAACACCTCTCTCTCTCATTCTCACGGTCTGTGAGTGAGACAAGGAACCGGCCAGCTGCTCAGGGACCCTGCTGGGGGCAAACCCTTCCAACCATCATTCAGAGTAGAACTGGAGGGCTGGACATAACGACCACCCAGAGCAAAAAAGCTGCCAAGCTACTCGGTTCTTGATGTTGAAATGTTGGCTGGAGTTTGAGATCACCCTCAGGATAGACCAAGAAGGTAGCTCTCTACTCCAGCAGGTTTGACAAATCGGCCCCTTGCTTGTTTTATAAATAAAGTTTTATTGGAACACAGCCAGACCCCTTTGTTTACCTGTTGTCTATGGCTGTTTTTATCCTGCAATGGCAGAGTTGAGTTGCTATGACAGAGGCCTGCAGGGTCTAAAATATTTGCTATCTGGCCCCGTCTGGGGGCCGGCCCCCCAACTACACAGTGCTTGCTGATCCCTGGTCTGCAATGCTGATGAATGTAAAATGTTTTGCTGCTGGGAAAGTCAACTGGCAGCGGCCACCGTACCTCTTTGTTTCTGGAGTCCTTCCTAAGAGACTTCTCCAAAACTCTGGCTTCATATTCGGCTCTGGGATGGTCCTGCGAAAGAAACCAAGTCAGCGGGGAGCCTTTGTTAATTCTGTGAGTTTGAGTCCCTCAACAGGAGCACGCATGGCAAAATCAGCCCAGACATTCCCTTGGACACCCTTTGGGGCCAGTTCCTAGCTGGCTGTTTGTACCCTTTCCAATTTAGAACTCATTGTACGCAGTTCATCCAGGATTCTCCACCTTGTGGGGAACCCTAGCCCACTGGGAAGGCCACAGAATCGGGCTCTGTGTCCTGCAGGCAGGTCAGTCCGCGCCAGGCTGCAGCCCATCCTGCAGGCCACTCACTCTGAACACCCAGCCATGAACTGGCCCCTGAGAATATCCTATCTGGAGCCGTGGGGGTCAGAAGAGATGGCAGTAAGTGTCAGCAAGCGGGGGCAGACCAGAGGCACCAGACCTCGGGGGAGCCAAGAGCAGATCAGCAAAGGGCACTGGAACAGAAGAACAGGGGTTAAGAGAGACCCAGAGGTGGGGGAGGAAACGGAGACCCCTGCCCGCCATGGAAGAGCCGCAGGGAACAGCTCAGCAGAAACAGATGGAAGGTCTCAGCGAGAAGGTCCCTCTCCCAGGGAGACAGGCTACCGGAAGACAGAGGAGTGACAAAAAAATTCCAAACCTTGACAGCCTCCTTCCGGGAACCAGAAACGTAAAACAAAAACAAAAAGATTTCATTACTTGTGTTGTTTTTTTAAGGAACAGGCTACGTCTGCTACAGATGACATACTTAAGAACCTGGATGAAGGTAGTTGGACACGGGTGGATAAGGAGGGCTCACTAAAGGCTGATGCTACTTTAGGGTGGCCGTGCATGTTGCTGCTTCCGCAGGTCGCACGTTCTAGGTAATTCCCGAGGGAGCGCTGGGCTGGACTGTCTTAGACTCAGGGAAGGAACACACAGGCCAGACGACTGCGTACAGGCTTCCTTCTGCTGCGAGAGCGGACACCGGGGGTCATGTCGTGGAGAGGCTGCCCCTTCGTCTCGGGTGATTAACCCCAGAAGAGGCCCTGGCCAGCCGTGGGGGGCTCGCTTTCGGGGACTCATTCAGGGCCCCTGGGGACCCGTGCCCAGTGGCTCTGATCGCCACCCCACCGTCTAGGGTCTGAGCCATCAGGGTGAAGAGTTCACAGGACGGGTCCCCAAGGGATCGAACTGCCCCAACCCCAGGGACATCATGAAAAGGGATGTTCTGAATCTACTTCCAAAATAACAAGACAACACTGCTTTTTGTTCTATTTGAATCTTTAGAACACGCTCTGGCAGACAGGTGACCCGGGGCCCGTCATGGGGGATGGAGTTCCACGCCTGTCTCTGCCCCTAAGGAGCCGCGTGTCTGTCCTGGCGTCAGCCTCGGTCCCGCCATCTGTGAAACGGGACGATGAGACCCACTGGGGAAGAGGTTGAACCCAGAGGTGGGAGACGGGTTAAGGGACACCCGCTGGTGCCAGGCCCTGCTTGAAGTGCTTTATATCTGCTGACCCAGGGAGACCCCCTCAAACCCTACTCCTGCATCCCTGTTTGAGAGGTGAGGACACTGAGGCACAGAAAGGTTAAGCAACTTGCCCCAGGTCACACAGCGAGGGTGGTGCAAGGACAGCCTGGTCCCAGAGGCTGTCTCGCCTCCACTAAGCTGGTGCCTCTTCCAGCAAACTCGCGCCCTTGTCTGCTGACAACACTTTCAGCACAGAGCCTGCACAGGGGATTCTCAGCTACACATTTGGCTGAAAAGTGATCCGGTCTTCGAGGGAGTGCGTGTGTGGGGAAATATAATAATAGGGATGTTTAAAAAGATGATGGAAGAGATTTTCACATTACAGTGAAAATGGATGAGCAGTTTCTCTTTAAAAAAACTGAGCGAAAGATTTCATAACATGAAGCTGCGGTCACTGTGGCCATACCTAATGGCTCTGCTATTTGGGAGACCTTGTTCCTTTTTATTCCCACTCATACCATGGGGATTCTGGCTGGAGCTGGCAATTCGGGATGGGGCAGTGGCAAAGTTTCTCCTGAGCAACCCCGGGGAGGGGGGTCCACCCGCCGTCGCAGTGGCCATTCGATCCCGAATGCCCCTCTCTTTGGTGCGCGAAGATGCCCGGTACGTGGCTTCCCTCTATTAGTGAAGGATCTGCCCCACTTCTCAGCCACGTCCAACTGCAGGCCAAGAGCTGGCTCTGAGGACCGTGGGTTTGGCCCCTGGGGCAAAGCCTCACGGCTGCCTTTGGGGACTCAGCCTCGTGGGTGGTGGTAATCCCCTCCCCAGACCCGCGGTGCTGCCCCCAGACAGGATGAGATCAGCACGGTGAGCCTTGGCCTGAGTCGCCAACCACGCTGCTGGGTGGTGCGTCCATGTGAGCATGGAGATCAGAAACACTAGAACAGACATCATACGGTTGCCCTGGCAACTGCGGGGGATTCAAACATCAGGGACGTGAACTGAGAAGCAGGCAGGGAGCAGCCCTGCCTGGGCTTTAGGACCTAGGGCTTCCACGTGAGTCTCCCAGAAGCAACAGGGCGGGGGCCGGGGGGGACACGCGGGAGGGCACGGGGGGCGCAGTTGCCAAGCCCACTCACCTCCTCCTCCTCGAAGCCTGTGAGGTCCCAGCGGTAATTGAGCCGCATCTGTTTCCGCTTCCAGTGCTCCATGAAGGTGGCGGCTGCAGGGAGGGAGGAAAACCAGGAAGTGAGGGGCTCAGAAGCCCCACGACATCAGATGCCATGAAAGCATTCTCCTCTTCTGCACCATTTGGTAAGTGAGGGCAACAAGTGCTGCACCAAGAACTTCACATGAATTAAACTGTTCAGCTCTCCCACTGACCCCGCGAGGCAGGGATGATCTATCGCTCGTTAAAAAAAAAAAAAAAAAAACTTATTTATTTATTTATTTGGTTTATTTATTTCTCTGGGTCTTAGTTGGAGCAGGCGGGCTCCGTAGTTACAGCACCTGGGCTCCTTAGTTGCGGCTCGCCAGCTCCTTAGTTGTGGAATACGAACTCTTAGTTGCAGCCTGCCTGTGGGACCTAGTTCCCAGACCAGGGATCGAACCCCGGCCCCCTACACTGGGAGCACAGAGTCTTATCCACCGCACCACCAGGGAAGTCCCTATTGCTTACTTTACAGTTGAGAAAACTGAGGCACAGGGAATCCGAGTCCCAGCCAAGGTTATTCTGCCAGCCGGCGAGGGGCTGGGCAGGCTGGTCCCAGAGACTGTGCTCTTAACCATCCTGCTCCATCGATCTTGGGGACCCCAAGTCACAGGTGGGGTCAGAAAGAGTGAAAGGGGAGCCAAGGCCGCTCACTCAAGCTTCAAACCCCTGCAGGTGGCCTGACTTTAGAGCTGCACTCTTAGCTGCTACATCCTGCTCTGTATTCCCAACAGACTAAGCATAGTTCAAATGCCACCTCCTCCAGGAAGCCTCCAATCATCCCCCTCAGTGTCAGGAAAGAAACCAACTCCTCTGGGGACCTCTCCTGCTCATGCTGTTCACGCCACCTTCCATTATGATCCCTGTCCCATGTCTCATGGCCCTTCTGGGGTGGGGGGCAGGGATGGGGCCTTGTCATCTGGGTCCCCCACAGAGAGCCCAGTGTCGGGCACAAACAGGTGCCTCAAGAGAGCTCACTGCATGAATGAATGGCTTTTATGAGTAGACACTTGCACATGGAGATACCACGGACTGAAACATTTATCACTAATTCTTCCCACCCGTAAGGGAAAATCAGCAGAGGCTGAGGGTGGGAGTAGAGTGACAAGGGTGGCCATAAAGTTAACCAGACTCCGGATTCTTGAGCTGCTATGTGCCAGGCACTGTTCAAAGAGCTAGCACATGAAGTATTAATCTCATTTAAACCTCATAGTAATCATAGGAGGGAGTTGCTATAATTTTCCTCATTTTACAGATGAGAAAACCGAGGCTCGGCAGAATTTAGTGGCTTATCTGATAAGTGGCATGTCAAGATGGACGTTCAATGAGGACTTTAGTGCAAATTCTCCAATGTCATCCTTCGCCAGGAAACAATACGGGCGTTGGACCCGGCAAGAGATGGGTCTGAACCTGACTCACCTCCTGGTTCAGAGAACATGCGCGCCTCCCCATTAAGGTGAGGTGAGAACAGGGCCTCCAAGCTTGCACATATCTGCGCATAATGGGTATCTGCCCATCAAGTATTAGCTACTGTACCAACCAGGTCCAGCCAGGAAACAGGAACCTCTTAGGTCTCTCGGGCTGGGGTAGTTTAATCCTGGGACTTGGCCACAGAGACAGTGGAAGAGCTGAGAAGACAAGCAGCGGATGGCGAGACCACCCAGAGATTAGCGATAGCAGGAAGCTGCTGCCTATCTACGGGTGGCGGGACAATGGGAGGTGGTGTCCCCAGAGCCAGAAACTGGAGCTGCCCAGAAGAAGCTAGGATCATGGAGGAAGGGCTTTCTGGAGGGAGGTAGAGCCAGGGAGAAGGCCAAACCTTTGTCAGAGGTGCCCCAGGAAGCAGAGGAAGAGGAGGAGAAATACCCTGGCTTCTCCCTTCCTCCCGCCTGCTGATCCCCCCATCAGGGCTTCCCATTGGCTGAGCCTTCCAGGAAATGGGACAGCAAGGGAACCTGGGAAATGTAGTTCCCTGTGATACAAATGTACTCTCAGCAGACACATATGGCTGGTGGGGCAGGCCCATCTGCAGCCTGCACCGCCTCCTAAGAAGGAAGGTGTGAGGATGTTTCCTTCTGTCTCTTTCAACATGTCCCTGGGTCACTGTAGTGGAGGTCCTTGGTTGGGGCCCAGTCCCACACCGCCACCAGTTCTGGAAGGCCTGTCTCTCCTTCACTGTGTTCTGATAGCTGTCTCTCTCCGGCCTCTCCTGCCTGCCCACGGCAAGGCCTCCTTTGAGACCTTGGGCTGAGTCGGGGAGGAGGGCTGGCTCCATGCACAGCAGGGAAGCTGGCCTGTCACCCTTCCCTGTCTCAGCCTCCCCATTTCTCCCCATTCCCAGGCTCACCGACCCACACCTCTACCTCCTGGACCTCCCCCTCCCTCCACTCACCAGCCTGCAGTGTGATAACTGTTACCTTTTAATGAGGACTCAGCCTGCAACAGGCTCTGTGCTAGTGATTTCGCGACACCAGTGACACGAACCCTCAAGACAACGCCACGCAGTAGGAGTGATTTCCACTCACTCTTTTACAAATGAGGACAGAGACTCAGAGGATTAAATGCTCTGCCGAAGGTCAACTTCATGTTAACAGCAGGAGTGGGATTTGAACCGGATTCTATTTGACCCCAGAGTCTACACTTAACCACCATACCTGACCGACCTCCTGCACAGATATTTGATTTTCTTCACGGGAATAACAACTAGAGTCGTAATAAGTCTGATGATTACAGCAAAACTTGTATTGCCATTTTATGGATGAGGAAGTGGAGGCACAGAGAGGCTAAGTAATTTGTCCAAGGTCACACAGCTAGGCAGCCGGTATTTAAACCCAGGCATCCTTGCTCTAGAATTTTACTGTTAAATGTCTGAAGATAGATACAAGGGCCCTCTCCCAGGGGGAGAGGTTGACCGGGACCGAGACTGTACCTGAGGTCACACCTTGGAGGCCGAGGAGTGGAGATGGTACATAGACGAGGCTTGCTGTGCTCGGCTATGTTTAAGAAATGCAGGCATTTTATATAAAATCATGAGTTTTCTGCTTCTCCTTTACAAATCAGAAACTCTGGCACCAGGAGGCTGGAGCCGAGCAGTGACAATCCATTTGTCAAGGTCTGGGCATGCCTTCTCTTGCTGGGCCACAGACCCCACCATGCCCTACTGCCTGGGCTCTCTGGCTCCGAGTTTGCCACGCCTTTGCTCTGCAGCAGAGGGGCAGAGCTGTGACATTCAGTCTTGGCCGTTGGGACGGGCGATGGGAAGGCTCATGCTGAGTTGGGGGCACAGCCCTGAGGTCTCAGCCCAGAATCAGGCATCGTAAGCAGTGTGAAAACGCACCTGCTACTGGACTGGGCAGAGGCCGGAAGAAAACCGAGGGCCCCTCCTGTGCAGCTGTGCTCCTGTAGCCCTCCCTCTCTATACCAGCCATGTGGACAGCAGCGGGTCCTGCCAGGTTCCCGTCCCTTCCCTTCAAGGTACCCAGCAATGGTTCTCCTGGCTGACGTGCCAACTACAGCACACAGACGTAACGTGGCGTCTACCTGGTGTCAGGTGCTGGGTACGCTCGGGGCATCTCCTTTCATCTCACCCGCAAGCCCTCAGCGCAGAGATAACGCACTCCTTCACACCGATGGGTAAACTGAGACCCTGAGGAGTCAGGTGACTGGTTAGTATACAGCAGAAACCTGGATCCAGGACTTCTGACCCCAAGATCGACTGGGGTTAGGGGTGTGGCTTCCCACCCACATGAGGACAAGCTGTGGGCCAAACCTGGTCCAGGGTACAAAAGACATGAAGAGACGGCCTTGACCCCAGCAGCCATACGAGGGGGCCAAGGAGACAAGACCATCCCCCCAAAATCCAGAGCCCAGAGGGCAGTGTAGCAGAAATCGCAGGTCGTGAAGAGGGAACGCAGGCCAGGGTGCAGGCAGGTGTTTGAGCTCCTCCCTTCAAACATTTGTTTTAATGACACGGTATTAGACAAACACATTCCTGTAGAGGAGCCCAGAGGCAGCAGGTGAGCGATGGACCCTGGATCTACCATGGCTCGAAGCAGGTATGAGCTTGGGCATGGGCCCGCCCTACCCCACCTGCCTGCCAGACTCAGTCTCCACGTGTGTACAATGGGCTCGGTAACAGTGCCCCCTGCGGGGCCTATGGTGAGGCGTCTGTAAGCCGATGCGCCGCGGAGGCCAGGGCAGGGCCCACCCGTGGCAAGCGGCTAGACAGAGGAGCGGTCCCACGACCGGGCTCACCTGAAGGACCTCCACCGTTTCTCATTAAGTGGCTGACGATAGAACAAATCATATGGGTGGTTCCATTTATACAAAGTATCTAGAATATCTACAGATAAATCCATCATAGAGGCAGAAAGCAGCCTGGTGGTTGCCAGGGGTGGGGACAGGGGGAAAGAGACAGATTGTTAAATGGGCACCAGGTTGCCACCCGGGAGGATGGTGGTAATGATGGCACGACATGGTGAGTGTACTAAATGCCACCGAACTGTGCACTTAAAACAGTTAATTTATGTTATGTAAATTTCACGTCCATTAACAGAAAAAAGAATCACAGAACAATGGGTACAGATTCTGCTTAAGGGTTTAATGCCCCTGCTGGAGCTGGAGCTGCAGAGAAAGTGGATCAGGACACACTCGCATGGTTACGTGGGGAAGGGGCAATCTGTCCATTTCCCCCAGGATTTCTTAAGAGTGTGGGCTGTACCGGAAGCCCCGCTGCAGGGGGCTTGCTGAAATACAGATTCCTGGGCGCCCGCTGACCTGGAATCTCCGCTCTGGACAAGCTCTGCGCGTGGCGCTCTCCACACAGGCGTCTGGACGCACTGACCTACTCACTGTCTGCCCTTCCCTTCCATCCATCTCTCTATCCATCAGATGAGCTGCCCGTCCAACCCCCACAGGACCCCGGGCCTCCGCTTCGGCTCTCCTCCCAGGCCGCACCCCACCCTACCTCCCTCGGGCCCTGCTTGACCTGTCCAAACTGCTTTCACTCCTAGGCCTAACCCCAATTTCCCAAATTCTGGATGCTTCCTGGGCTGGCTGCTGGCCACACCCCCACCTTTCTGAGCTTTCACCCTCCCCTGAAACGCTGCAGCTGACCCTGTGGCACAATCTTGGATGTGTCATTAGACGCTCCCGGTTCGGCCGTCCCGTGGTCTTTTGTGCCCGTTGGAACCTCACAGGCTCTCAGGCCTGCCGTGGGAATCTCACAGGCCACGGAGGGAAGGCTCTGACGGATGCTGGGGCGCTTTTGCGGCTGCCCGGAGAACAGCCCCGTCTCCCTGGTGAGGTCCAAGCTCCTTATGGGCCGGGGTCTTGTCTCCCAAACCTGTGCCAGGCACTCTTGAGCCGCGGAGGCCCCAGGGGCCAGGCAGGGCCGCACCCTCCTTAAAACAAGACCCCTGAGAGCAGAGACCAGCTTCTCAAACCTCTGGCTCTTGACAGTCCGACGTCTGCTCAGCACAGACTCCTTTCTCTGAATGTGGGGATCAGAGATGCATGTCCTCGGGCTGCAGGAACCGGACAAGAGAGTGACCTGAAACTGAGCGGGGCCCTGTGCGGCTCCCTGGCACGGAGGCCCTTTTTGTCCCCCACTTCTTATAGGCAAGACTGCAGCCCCCATGACCGTCCCTGAGTTCCGAAAGGTGGATTCAAACAGCTGCTAATCAACGGAGGAGCAGCCAAGCAACCACCTGAAGCAAGATTAAAGGGACCAGAGAAACTCATCAAGATCAGGAGACAACCGCTGGGCTTCCCTGGTGGTCCAGTGGTTGAGAATCCACCTGCCAACGCAGGGGACGCGGGTTCGATCCCTGGTCGGGGAACTAAGATCCCACACGCCGTGGGGCAACTAAGCCCGCGCGCCACAACTACTGAGCTCCGCGCCTCAACTAGAGAGAAGACGGCACACCGTGATGAGGATCCCGTATGCCGCAACTAAGGCCCGACGCAGCCAAAAATAAAATAAATTAAAACATTTCGAGACGACCACCTGAGATGAGATTAAGGGAGTGCAGGCCCTGCTCACCACACCCTAATCTTGTCAGAGAACTCCCCCACTCCGGCCCCCACCCTTTGAACCGCTTCTATAAAGCCCTTCATCAAATCCTCTGGCGGGGGACACACACACAGTTTTTCGAGGCAGAAACCGGTGTGTCCCCCTTTGCCTGGCAAAGCAATAAAGCTCTCCTTTTCTACTTCACCCAAAACTGTCTCCGAGACGTGATTTGGCACTGGTGCACAGAGAGGCCGAGCTTTCGGTCACAAACCCACCTGTCGGCCCACAGGGGAGACAGGGCTCCCGCACAGAGGCCCCCCGCCCTTCATTTTCTCCCTGATTCTATTTATTTATCCCCTGAACAAGTGTTCGCTCACAAACCTGCTGCTGGCCTTTCCAGCAGAGACTCAGTCTCTCTCCCTCCGTCCGCACTGGGTGACTCAGCCGGTGACCTGCCCACTCCACTCAGAGTGTCGGGTGCAGCCCTCCCAGGAGGGGTTTCAATCGCACCTGTCACTCCACTAATGCCGGGACCATCTTTCTCCAGCTCCTGCAGCCAGGCTCAAATCAAATAACCCCCATTGTTCTTCCTGGAACTGACAAGGCTTTAAAACCCCATTATTATGCCATAATTTCAGAAAATTGATCATGGTGGGGGGGCGGGGGAAGCTAAATGGAGCTCCAAGTTTCTTCGTGTGACACCTTACTGAATGAAGCCTTTGAATTGTCATAAATCCCCGGCAGGGGAGAGCTCAGCCAGAGCTCACGGCTCCAGGACCAGCGGGTCAGCCTCTGGGCAAAGCGGACCCCAGAGTGGAGCGGACGCAACATGAAAACAGCGGCCAGAGGTGACTCCTGGAGCGCTAGAGCCCCGCTACTGCCAGTGTCAGGTTTGGGGTTGCCCTCTGTCACCATGCGAGCTAGCAGCTGGAGGACAGGAAAAGAAAGGACACAGTGGGAGAAGAAACACCAGTGGGAAAATGATCCTTTAGAGGGTAATGAACAAGTAATTGAATAAGGGACTTAAAAAAAACCCCTCAACAATGGCAAGCTCACTGCTAATTACGCCTGACTGAGTAAAGTGTGAAAGAGCGCAGGGAGGATGGAGAGACTGAGTCTCCCTCCACCCTGGGGGCAGGGACGGGCTGTCAACAGTGCGGCACGTCTCCGCCCAGCAGGCCCTTTCTTGTTGCTTCTGAAAAACCCCTCAACAATGGCAAGCTCACTGCTAATTACGCCTGACTGAGTAAAGTGTGAAAGAGCGCAGGGAGGATGGAGAGACTGAGTCTCCCTCCACCCTGGGGGCAGGGACGGGCTGTCAACAGTGCGGCACGTCTCCGCCCAGCAGGCCCTTTCTTGTTGCTTCTGTCTTGATTTATAATAAGCTCCTCTTTCCCTAAGTGCTTCCTGAGAGTGGTTTGGCTTTTTTGTTGTTGTTTTTTCCCTCCCCCAAATGGGGGTGTGTAGACTGAACTTGCCCTTGACAGACAGGCACCTCTGTTGTCTCCTACGGTGGCAGTGGAGCTGGAGGACGTGGGGACAAACAGCGGAAACACAGATTTGCCCGTTTCCCTGCGTCTTGGATAGGGGAAGGATGGGACCATCTGTTTTTCTCCCAAGGACGGGGCTGCTAGTAAGGGCTGGCCAACACCTTTGAGGCTGTGAAGTGGTACCCCTCTGCACACAGTAGGTGCTCAATAAAGAAGCATGATGTGACCAAGCTGGCTTCATTGAGGGGGTGCACAATATTCAACCAACTCCCTGCCTCCTGGCGGGTTGAGTGGCATTGCTGCCTGTGTGCCCCTCACTGCCTGCTCATGGTGAATCTCTTCTCCCCCAGGAGGGCACAGAAGGTGGGTGGAGGATGTCTGGATGGAGAGGTGAGACCAGGGCACTAGCTTGGACCGCGAAGGCCGGCGGGCCAGGCACGGATCTATCATGTCTGCTACAAATCTGCTAGCTGTGTGATCTTGGGCAAGTCACTTAACCTCTCTGTGCTTCCCTGTCCACATCAGAGAATAACAGGGTTTCTCTCCAGGGTTGCTGTGGGGACCAGTGAGGTAGCCTGTGCAGAACTCTGTGCAGAACTCTGGAGGGGGAAAGGGAGCCTGCTTGTTTGGAGGGAGCTGGGGAAAGTATTCCAGGTGAGAGAATGAATTTAAGGTAAGCCTGCCAGGAATAAGCACACACATGAGCTAGACCTGATTAGTAACGCTGACAGAGGGAGTAAAGCCCAGGGGTCAAGTGTCTGGGGCTAAGGAGCCAGAACGCTGGGGTTCAAGTCTTGCCTCTGCCTCTTGTTAGCTGGTGTGACCCTGGGAAAGTTGCCTCAATTTTTTCATCTGCTAAATGGGGTAGTAAAGCCTGCTTCCCTCCTATAGTTACTGGGAGAATTAATGAGTCGCTCACATAAGATGCTCAGGACGGTACCTGGCACACAGTAGGAACCAGCCAACCAAAGCTAGTGTTCTTTTCTGAAGGAGATGAAGTGACCTAATTCACAGAGGCCCCCAGGCACAAGGTGACAGGTTAGATCCAAGCTCCAATCTCCAAGGGTCTAGGCTGTTTTCACGTTTTCAAGAAGCAAGGGCTCACCGATCCGATGCAACAGCTAGCGCGACATGACAACTAGCACCAGGCACAGCCCTAAGACATCACAAGACGTGACTCATTTGACATTCTCGACCACTGTCTCCATTTTACAAACGGGGAACCCAGGGCCCGGAGAGTTGAAGCAACTTTCCTGAAGTTGCACAGCTGGCAGGTGACAGAGCTGAGAGTTGAACCTGAGTCTGGCCCAGGGACTGGCACTATTACCTGCTGACTAGCCATCCTGGCTCACAGCCAACGCAGCTGGGTATTGAATCGGACCAAACCGTCAAGCCGGCAGCTGTGCAGCTGGGCTCCACCGTGGGCGTGAATGCTGCCGGGTGAGCCTCCCCGGCTCGGGGCTGGGGAACCGGGAGGCTGGGTGCCCAGCCAGGAGGTGTTCCAGCCTCGGCTTGGAGCTTCCTGGGCCCCGATCAGAGAGGAAGGAAGGGAGCCAACCAGAGATCTCGAGGAAGGCCAGGGAGGCTGGCAATGAGAAGCAGGGGGATGGTTCTGATAGACGCAGGGTCCACAGAGACAGGGCCGGGCAGGGGAGGCGGAACAGGCTCAGGGCAACGTGTGCTCCCTTCCTGACCCTGCCAGTGGAGACCCACCTTCCTCATCTGTGAAATGGGGACAATTTCTCAGCTGTGGGATAAGGTGGGACAAAGCGCAAGGAGCATGCAGCCCAATGTCAGACACATCGGCTCCGTGACGATGGCCACCGAGCCTAAATGTATAGTCAGATTGAGCCCAGAATTAATCATCCGAGCTGGAGTGTGGCGCGGGGAATCTTCTCATAAGCCACCATGAACCACACACAGACCTCACCTCCCCATGCTCTGTGGTAGCCCCGGCAAGGACTCCTCCAACCGCAGCTTGAATGCCTCCTGAAACAGGGTGCTCGCCACCTGCCAGGCCAGCCCAGCCCAGCACTCACTGCTGGAAATCTCTCCCTTACGCTGAGCTGGTGACCTGGGACTCTCATTCCCAGCCTCGTTAGGAGGACCATCACGTGCCCATGATGACGGCGCTGATCGTGAAGCTGTGCTTCGAGCTCCCGGAGCTGGGGTGGGTGGACAGTCCTGGGTGTCTCTATTACCTGGGTGTCCACGGGCTACAGGCCACTGCCGAGCCAGCGGGGGAAGGATGTGGAGGGGTGATGTTCATGAGTGGGGCCGGGGGCTGTCATTTGTACCCCTGTGCTCCACGCGACACGGGCTTCGCCAAGCCCGAGGCATCCCCTTAGCTCACAGGAGGGGTGGGCACGAGAGCCGTC
Organism: Physeter macrocephalus; assembly: GCF_002837175.3. NCBI lineage: Eukaryota > Metazoa > Chordata > Mammalia > Artiodactyla > Physeteridae > Physeter > Physeter macrocephalus. Next base: position 1,101,476 of record NC_041231.1, on the reverse strand, counting down.
TGGAATGATCAGAGTCTCCTCCATCGGAAGCCCTCAGTTTGGCACAGCTGTTACCGGGCGTCTAGGCAGGACAGTGGGAACAGATGGAACACAGGCGGGGAGCCCAGGGCCAGGGAGGGAGGGCGCGAGAGGCCCGCTAACTGCTGCTCTTGAACTTTCTCACTGGCCTTCTTCCCCCATGGTGCCACCCTCGGGAGAAAGAGCTTCTCGCTATCATGTGCAGGTGGTTGAGCATCTGCCCTAGAGCTCGCGTGGGTCTTGAGCGAAAGCCCCGCCGCTGTCCCCAGTCAGAGCTGGGTCAGCCTCCCTCTATCTCCTCCCCAGCTGCTTCTTACGTAAGTTGCCGTCTCTGACTCAAGTTTAAGACAAGAAAACTTCTGATACAGCAGGCCGACTGCACCGGCTTCTGAGTCCTCCCAGTGAGAACAGAAAGTCCTCTGCGGCCCTTGCTGGCCTCCAGGGTCCTCCTGCTCCCACCCCCACTTGCTCCCTGCACCTGCAGGCTCCTTCAACAGGCCTGCACCCTCACCACAGGGCCTTTGCACATGCCGTGCCCTCCTGACTCTTGGACTAAGTCAGTGGATGCAGTGGTTTTTCCTCCCACGGTTTCCCCTGTGCCCAGCACAGGCACTTAGTAAATACCGGTTGGTACGCACGCTACACGCAAGGCACATCACCTTACTCAGTCTCACACCCCCGCTGTGTGTCAGGCAGCCCTGCCTGTGGTTTGTGGTCACAAGGGCAGGACCGTTTACTGAGAGTCAGCCATGTACGTGCTAAGCATTGGCTGAGATTTTGTGCCCGCTGTCTCTGATCCTTATCACACCCCCATTTCACAGGCGAGGAAGCTGAGGGTTGAGTTATGTAGGGAAGGGCAGAGCTGACTTCCCTCCCCCAGGGCTCCTGTGCCCTTTCTGTGTGCAGCTCCATCTCCTACTAGCTGGGAGCCCCTGAGGGCAAAGACTGGGGCTCCGGTGCCCAGGGGACGGCTCAGCACACGGGTGCCCGAATCCTGAATGCCCTGCTGGCAAAGGCTGTGTCACGGGGCCACAGAGGAGGAAACAGGCTTATCTGTTAATCCAGAAACGTCGGCGGAAATGCATCCAGCCACCACTTACCCACCTCCCGTGCCCCCCAAGCCTGAGGTGGGTACCAGGTAGGACCTGGATTCAGGAAGAATCCTGGAGGAGGAGCCGTCTGCCCTGGACTCCAGGTAGCAGTGGAGTCCAGTGGTTAAGGGCACAGGCTCTGGAATCGTATGTTCACTCCTTACCTCGGCCCCTCAGGAGCTGGGTGATCCTGGGCAAGTCACATCCAACTCTCCCTGGGCCTCGGCTTCCTTACTTGTAAAATGGGCATGTGACACCTGCAGGGGTGCTGGGGGATAATGAGAGCTGTGCCCCAGGGCCTGGGCCTGGTCAGCTTTCCCAGCATCGTCGGGAGGAAGGCAGAACCCTCGGCCCTCCTTGCTCTAAAGCAGCAACAACTCCCGGCCCCAGGAAAGAGGTCCCGGCTCCGGGAGCAAAGCACCCTCCTAGGCTTTTCACGAGGGGCTCTTGGCCGGGTCACATGCATCTGTGGGTCGTGACCCAGTACAGACCCCGGGAACCTGCAGACAGAACGGGGGATTCTCTCTGCTGACCGTTCCTCCCGTGTGCATTGCTGGCAAACGGTCCTGCGCGTAGCCTCGAGGAGAGGGAGGGAGTGTCAGGACCCACCCGAAGCCGCGTCTGCCCCACAGACGGGGTGGCGGCGCTCGGCTTACCCCAGAGGGCCATGAAGACGGAGAAGAAGACAGTGGCGGGGTTGTCGAAGAGGTGGCTGGCGCGGGCCGTGGCGCACGCAGAGCTCATCTTCCAGTAGCTGCAGGTCTTGTCACACAGCGGGCACATGGTGATGTTGTGTCTCTGGTCACACATCTCCATGCTGGAAGAGAGGGAGCCGCCCAGAGTCCCCTGGCCGATGGGCAGGGTCCCTGCCGGCCCACGTGGACCGGAGCCTCCCGGGGCCATGTCGGGTGGGAGAAAGCGCTGGGGGTCCCCGCCGTGGTGGACATGGTCTGGCTCATCAGCCAGCTTCCGCCGGCGGCCACATCCCTCTTCTCCATCCCGGGTGGCCTTCAGGGACGTGTGACAGGTGCTGCCACACAGGGGCCCCAGCTCGGTTTCACACCCTGTCCCCCCTTAAAGCCTTAATGATTTTTGAACAGGGCCCTGCGTGTTCATTTTGTACCCAGCCTGCAACTTCTGTCGGTGGTCCTGGGTGTGGACCCATCGGACTTGCTGTGTGGCCGGTGAGCGTTCGTCTTTGAAGCCGAGGTCCCAGCCAGCCTCCCTCCGATAACCAGGCACCGTCAAGGTTGTGCTAAGCGTGAATGCCGTTCAGGTCCTGACCCGACAAGGCCCCGGAGACCCGAAGGAGGAACGGGGTCAAGGCACGAGCACGCCACGCCCCTCCCGAGCCCCGGCCGTGGGCCTGGCACCTGCTAAGCGCCGTTCCCGCGGGCTTCAGTCCGTCCCTGTGGGGACGCCGCGGGACAGCTGGCCCCGGGCAGGCCTGGGTGCCAGCCTGAGGACATCGCTGGGCACTCTGGGCCCCTAAGAGGACGGACGGAGAAAGGGTTCTCCCGGACCGCCTCCCGGGAGACGGGTGGCTGGGTTGGAAGGAACGCACCCACGAGCTGCCCGGGGTCGGGGAGCCACCACGCCGGGCTCACCCGGAAAGCGAGGGGCAGTTCCTGTTCAGGATGCGAGGCCGGCTCAGGGCAGGCTTTTGTTCTGCTGAGTCTGGGGCTCGAGCCCAGGGGCTGTGGCTGGACGGGATGCGGAGCTGCGCGATGCCCCGTGGCCTTCCTCCTCGGCCCCGCCCAGCACCCAGGCTCTCTCCTACTGACACCGAAAACCACGATAAGGGCCATTAGCTGTGTGAGCAGGAGCCTGCACCGAGCGCCTGCCTGGCCTGGAGCAGCTCTGGGGCTATTACAATCCCACCTTCATAGATGAGGAGGAGAGCCCAGAGAGGGCAAGTCACTTGCTCAGGGCCACACAGCAGAGTGAGGATTGAGCCCTGGGCTCTGTCTGTCAAGCCCGTGCCCTGCACTGCTCTCGGCTGATGCCCAGAGGCCACAGGAGGGCTCCCTGCTGAGACCGGGCGGCGTGGCCCAGGCCCTTGATGGGTTATTCCTGCCCTCTGTGCCCCGGGCCCGGGCCTTTAGCCTCAGACTCAGTTTCTCCTTCTGGAAGATGAGAAGGGAGGCCAGAATTAGGCCCTGCCACCTCTGCCCTGCCCTGCCCTGCCCTGCCCTTCTCCCTGCTAACTTGGACAAGATACTGAGCTATTATTAGACACCGGGCAGGAGTCTGATTTCCAAGGGTTAGGTGGCTATCGAGGAGGGGGCCGAATTGGGTGGTTGTTTTCGGCTTTAAAAAAAAATTTCTGGATGCACAGAATCGTGGCTGGGCCACAGCCCTCGGTGTTGGAGAAACACTTGCTGAGAGGCTGTGAGGGACCCTCCTCTGCTAGCACTGCGGGCATTCAGCTCAATTCCCTTCTCACAGTTACTCTTACCAAAGACTTACTAAAAGATTGTGTACGTGCTGTCTGTGCCAGGCACGGTGTCAGGCATGGGAGAGGGAAAGATGGACCAGCTGCTGCCTCGAAGCATCTGGGGGAGTGCGTGTGTGAGCACGCGTGTGTGTGCCTGTGTGCACGTGTGTGTGGGGCGGGGACAGGCACACAGAGGCCGTAGGGCACCGTGGACTCGGGAGCCAGCCAGCTCTGGATTTGAATCTCAGCTCTACCGCTTGTGAGCTGTGTGGCCTTGGGCAGGTTGCTCCAACTCCTTGGGCCTCAGTTTCCCCATCTATAGAATGGGGATGCTGAGAACAGAGAACCCATTTTTTGTTTTTAAAAGGCCATGGCATTTTATTCAAATATATTGGGGTTTTGTTTTTGTTTTTTGGCTGCGCTGCACAGCACATGGGATCTTAGTTCCCCGACCAGGGATTGAATCCAGGCTCTCGGCAGTGAAAGAGCGCAGCCCTAACCACTGGACCACCAGGGAATTCCCTGAGAACCCGTGTTACTGGGTTGTTAGCAGGATGAAACAGGGGAACGCACGTGAAGCCCTCGGAACGGCCCTGGGGCTCATCCTCCTGTTCACCAGCATTATTGTGGGAATAGTGGAGCCTTGTCCCTGGGCCTGGTCAGCTTTCCCAGCATCGTCGGGAGGAAGGCAGAACCCTCGGCCCTCCTTGCTCTAAAGCAGCAACAACTCCCGGCCCCAGGAAAGAGGTCCCGGCTCCGGGAGCAAAGCACCCTCCTAGGCTTTTCACGAGGGGCTCTTGGCCGGGTCACATGCATCTGTGGGTCGTGACCCAGTACAGACCCCGGGAACCTGCAGACAGAACGGGGGATTCTCTCTGTTGACCTTGTCCCTCCCTGAGCTTCCTCTCTCCTGAAAGGCAGAGGGGCAGGACGTCCCACCCGTGCAGGACCCCGGCCCCTCTCCGGGAACCTGTGGATGGAAGGCCCCCACCACCATTGTCAGGGTGCCGCCTGGGGCCCCGAGGATGGGAGGGGCCGGGGGGCCAGAGCCCACGTCTCTGCCTGCCTGTGAGCCCCACGGCTACCCAGCCCTCCTCCCTGCCAGCCTGTGAGCCCCACGGCTACCCAGCCCTCCTCCCTGCCAGCCTGTGAGCCCCACGGCTACCCAGCCCTCCTCCCTGCCAGCTTAAACAACGTCAACCAGTCAAAAAGCCTGTTGCTGCTGGTTTTAAACCCTCAGGCTCTCCCTTCACTGCCTTCAGCCAAAATAAAGACAAGCCATGTGGACCTGCTCTTTGGGGCAAATAGAGGGGCAGGGGCGGCAGGGCAGCATGGTGCGGGGCGCAGGGGGTGCAGGGGGCACTGGCTATCCTACAAACTGGCTTGGGCCACATTCCAAGGGGAATGCACACTTCCTGCTTTGTTCAAGGCACCAAGCGAGAGAGGCCGAGGTCAGACGGGGCTCCAGCATTCCCAGTAAATGCTGTTTGCATCCCTGGCTGTGTGACAGCGCTGGCCTGGCCTGGCCTGGGGATGTCGGCGTCCTTGTCAGGGAGCCCGCGCCTGCCTGGGCAGAGCATCCTGGACGAGGCCACCAGCCCAGCCTCCCCTCCAGGACCGGCAGGACGGCAGAGGGAGAAGTCTCCGTGGGGGGGCCCCTCACCCTCCACTCAGTCCCCCTCTGCGTCTGGGCTACTTTGATCTCTGCCTTCGTCAAACCCAAGCACGGTGAACTCGTGTCATTAGCAAACAAAGGGACAAGCTTTCTCCTGCCTGTGCCCAAAATAACCCTGGAGGGACACAGGCCAGATTCCTTTAACGTTCTGATTCCGGGTGGGTGGAATATTTTAGGTGTTATTCATGTATTCACAAATCACTTGCACCAAATTAGTGGATGTGGCCTTTCTGCACCGCTGAGTCCTAAGGAGTCAGTTTCTCCACCAAGTAAAGGACTCCTTCATTGGCTCTTTTCTGATCAGAACCACGGATGGATTGTCTAAACCACGGCTCTGCTTCAGAGACACCGGGCTGAGCTGTAAGAAACGTAACCCGTGCTGATGTACCGGGACTGTCCCCGACAGACCGCCAGCTCCCAAGAGGCAGGGCCGGGCGCGTACCCTTTGCTATCCCGTGTTTTGCCCATCGGCACGGCGTTCCTGATGGAAGTTAGGCCTGAAATCCTGAACTCATAACACAATCAGTTATCCCTGGGTCGGTATCAGCAAGTCTAGGAAACGCTAGAAAAGAGGGGAGACGGTGCCCTCAAGCTCCTGCTGCTTTGACTCACGTCCTCGCTGCCATTCTGGGAGAGCCACACTCGGCACGACGCCGGGCTGTCTCTGGGGTCCTGGCCTCCTTCCCAGAGCCCCCCACGCCTGGCCTACCCCTTGGTGAACAGTAGCAGGGCTATCAGCCCTGCGTTCAGAGACCGGGGCCTCTGGCACCAGGTCAGCTCTCATGACGGCCCTGTTGTCGCAACATTTCCCAGAGCCGCGGGGACCGGGGAGGCGGCACGGACACAGGGCCCGGCTGGCTGAGTGCACCGCCCCGAGGTCTCCAAATGGTCATCCGTCTCATTTCCTGACCGCACAGGGAAGCAGTCAATTTTCTTGTCACACGATGACCAAGAACTAAATGGGGAGAAAAAGCTTCAAAGAACGAAAAGGAGTTGGATATTTATTTTATGTCTTCCTCTCGACAATAAAGCGTCTCCCAGGGCGATCGTGCCTGCGAAGGCCGCCCACGCGCTCAGACGGCTATGACACCCTTTGGACTGGGCGGCTCTCTTTCTGACAGCGCCTGGCCCGGCCTGTGACTTCCCGGGGGGACTGAGCGGGTGCACGGCGGGGCGGGGGTCGGGGTGAGGGGCCCGAGTCCCGGGGAGTTCTGCTCCTGCAGTCATCGGAACGTGGCTCCTTAGTAAGATGAGGGTGTGTTCGGAGAGAGGGGCTGCCCGCCTACCTGGGGATGTTCTCATCGACGGTGGCCCATCCGTAGAGGAAAACGATGATCCCGACAATGGAGGCGGGAATGAGCATCTGGGTGTAGACGCCCAGCCAGGCGAAGTACAGGCCAATCTTCTCCCCGAAATACTTCCTGCACCGCAGGGCAAAGCCAAACAGAGACGCACTCTCAATCCACACCAGGGGGAAAAGAATTACACCGTACCCCCTCCCCCCCAGCGAGGAGCAGCTCATGGCGGGGGCCCCTGATTCTCTCAACCAAAGAGGCAGAGACTGGGGGCCCCTGAGCCAGGCTGTCAGGTTTGGGGTGCTCTCTGCCTTCCCTATGCCAGCACTTCTCTACTGTGCCCCGAAGGTGGGAGCATTTCCGCTCGCGATGCCCGCGCTGAAGGGCATGATGTGGCCCGGAGGCTGTCAGCTCTGTTCCAGGCCTGTTCAGCCTAAGAACAGGAATAAACGCCAGCCCCGAGGCACCGAGAGAACCGATCACTCTGTATATTAAGCGCTTCTGGCTCCCCGATGGGCTGAGTTCTGGTCTACGTGTCCCCAGCAGCACACCCATTGCCTGATCTGTTCGCCCCTTCCTGCCCCGGGATGGGGGTCCCCTCAGGAGAGGACGCATTGCCCAGAGGGGCAATGCTTACAAATTCCCAGGCAGCTCTTTTCTTCCTTTCAACGCAGAAAGAAGTCACACCAGATGCCTGGCTGGGTCAAGCCGGCCTGTGAATTTAGGGGGAGACGGTGACTGTGGCAGATGAGAGCCCCTCCTGCGGTGAATGTGAATAAACCGCTATCTAAGGCTCAGCCAGGCTCCCGTCCGGCCGGGAGACCCTGGCTTTCCTGCACAAGCTCTTCAAGTTCAAGCAGGGCCCTCGTGCACTGCACACGCAGCACAGTCGAAACGCACGGGGGCATCTATCCGATCGGGCCTTCTCCCGGCGTCCCCTCTCACCTGACCAGGTCGATGGGCTGGTACTTGTAGAAGACCCCGTAACTCGCCCACTCTTCGTACAGGAGCTGGGAGAGAGGAAGTGGGGAAGGGCTGGGGAAAACGTAACGCGCCCAGGCTGCTCCCCCGAACACACAGCTGCTGGGCCCCCGCTGGACTGAGGTGTCCGCTCACAGCTACGGCATTCGTTCATTCAACAGACACGTACAGAGGGTCAGCCCCGTGCTGGGTACCGTGGTGGACGCCGGGTTCTGAGCTGAGCACAGCAGACACAGCCCTGAGCCCTGGAGCTCCCGTTCTGGTCAGGGAGCCGGACACGAAAAAACGGGTCCAAACTTTCAGCTCTGGTAAGGAAGGGCCCTGAAGAAGCCACGGGTGGTGGCGGGCCCTCCGAGGAGGAATAGGCTTATGTTTTTAGGCGACGGCGGGGATGGGAAAGAAACTTCTGGCATCATTATAGAGTCCTCACGGCTCACCATTTGATCTGGAATTGATCTCAGATGGCCTGCCGCTGTCAGACACCTCACTTTCTTTGTAAAAAGACGGCCCCACCAGGCTTTGCAGCAGAGAAGTACCAGTGGTACGATTTTTAAAAGTCTCACGGGACGCAAAGAGAGCCCGATGTGTGTCTCCTGAGATGGGCTGTCTGATTAACACAGCTTAGTGAAATAAATGACATCTCCACACCCCATCACGCCCCAGGCTTTGGGCAGGATGGCAATGAGCTCGGCGATTGGAAGCCTTGTACGAACGCGTGGGGATAGGGTGTCCTCGGGAAGACGCTGGGTTAGGACTGCTGGTTTTAATAAAGAAATCCCATGCATGTGGGTAATTAATGCCTTACCAACCTTAACTCAAAGCCTACGGTGACACTGTTGGCTGGAGGGGAGCTGGGCCCCAGCTGGGGACCCAGGGCCTCGGCTGCCCATCTCTGCTGGCAGGAAGCAGGCGGGGGACAGCCGTGAGATCTCACCATGGGCCCCAGGTCTCTCCCGTACACTGAAGCTTGGCTCGCACCCTTTTTCCTTTTCTTAATATTTAGACTTAAAAACTTGGGGGTCTCCTATATACAGATGCTGCTGTAGCCCCCCAACACCGCCTTTTATATCATCGCCCCAAATACTCTAGACTATGGACTGAACGGGTCCCCCCAGACTCATAGGTTGAAGCCTTAGCCCCCAACCTGACTGTATTTGGGAGGCTGCGTCTTTCCGGAAGTGATTAAGGTTAAACGAGGTCATGAGAGCAGGGTTCCGACCTGACAGGACTGGTGTCCTTATAAGAAGAGGAAGAGACACCAGAGCTCTCTTTTTTCACGTGCACACACGGAGGAAAGGCCGTGCGAGGACACGGTGAGAAGACGGCCGTCCGCAAGCCAGGAAGAGAGCCTGCACCAGAACCCAACCCTGCCGGCACCTGGATCTGGGACTTCCAGCCTCCAGAGCTGTGAGACATAAATGTCTTCTGTTTAAGTCTGGTACTTTGTCCTAACAGCCTGAGCTAATATTACGTTCTCCCCCGCCGACTTCGAAGATCCAGAGCTGATGGGATGGATTTCTATGCACAAAGATGCCTTCAATTGAGTCTCTGAAAATTAAAAATGTGTAAGAGGCTCACGGGGACGGGGCCAGCTTCCACAGACCAGAGAGTCAGGGGTCCCTAGAAATGACCTTCTAGCAAACTTTTCCACTTCCTCTCTCCTTCTGCGGCTCTGAAAATAATACTCAGGAGAACACAAGTGCTGTGTTTCATCAAAAGTCAGCACACAGGGACAAAATAAGCAGGGAGGAAAAAACAGGGAGGAAAATAACACAGAAAAGCTAAATGCATTCTTAATAAATTATGAGCGAACCTTGCCGTCAACATCCTGGGTGTCGCCTGCTCTGATCCTTGTAAGAGTAGCTTTCTTTAGATTTTAGGTCTCTCTGTAAGTGGCACAAACGGGACGTGTTCAGCACGGTTCCAAGTTCTGAAAGACTTAATGGCAAGTCTGGCTGCGGGTGGGGGAGCCTCTGTAGCTTCTGGGTAAGGAACTGGGATGCCCAGGGCAGGGCCTCCCCCCATCTCAGAGGAGAAGGGGTCCAGGAATTGGAGCCGTGCCGCCCTGCTAGGACGGTGGCCCTGCTGGGTCTGGAGTCGGCGTCCTGGGCAGAGTCCCGAGTGGGTGATCTGAGCCAGGCCTTCCCCCTCTGAGCCCCGCTGGGCATCCAGGGCAAACTCCCTCCCCTCTGAGCTCCATCACCTCCTCGATACTGAAGGAGTCTGTCCTTCCTCCCAGGTCACAGAGTGGACGCAGACGGGCTCATGCTTTGTGAAGTGAAGTGCTGGGGGCTTGTTATGTGCCATCTATCTGATTACGCAGACAAGGAGCCAAAGCCTACGGTTTTACTCTCTAAAGGAGAGGTCTGAGCCAGCAAACTCTGATGAGATCGCGCAGCACCTCTGGAAAAGCAAAGCAGCCGCCACAAGTCACCAACCGGGCGGCTTCCTCCCCTCAGCTGAAATTTACACCATAGACCAGCTCGGGAGCGCGTCAGAGGAAGATCAGGGAGATGGAGGGCGCGGGGAGGGAGGAGGGGAGAGACGCTGGGATGGAAAGAGAGGGAGTGGAGACTGCCGCGGGGGAGGGGAGGCACAGACAGACCCTCTGGAAGGCTTGGCCTCATCTTGCTGGTCACCCTGCTCCCGGGCCTGCCCGCTGGGACTGGCCACAGCAGGCCGGCCACCATCCCCTGAGAGATGTGGCAGATGGGGGCACACTCCAGCTTTCTACGTAAACCACTTTACCTCGGCGGACTTTTCTTCCTGCCAAGAAGAGACCATCAATCACCCTGGAACTGTCAGCAAAAGGAAATCAAGCATCCGATTTCCCGGCTATGGCTGGCGGAACTCTGGGGGCCCCTCAGTCTGTGAGCAGGTGGGAGGTGTCAGGGGCCCTGGGGCAGGTCGGCTGGGCACCGGTGGCTCTGGTCACTGTGACCCTGGAGCCTTCCAGCACCTGGACCTCAGGGGGATGCTGGCTCTCTCCACCGGCATCTCTCCTGCCCAGACCTCCCACCTGGGCCCATGTGGCTGGGCTGGTCCATCCCAGCACTGACGCTGTCCTTAATTACTGTGTATGTGCTCAACCCTTGCTGTCTCCCCCTAGGATGGGGGCACCAGGTTTGTCTGGTCTGTGTCAGCCCCAGCTTCTCAAACAGGGCAGATAACAGGTTTCCGGTAAGTAATTGTTGAATGAATGAATGAATGAATGAATGATGGGCCAGGGCCCCGTGGCTCTCAGTGCAGTACAGGAATGAGGCCACCTCAATCCACACCTGGAGTAACCCTCCCGCCCCCCAGTCCCGGAGGAAGGAGCGCTAGGCCCCGAGGCCCCGAGTGTTTGTGGCCCAAAGATCAGGCCAATAGCTATGGCCTTGCTCAGCCCTGGCCCAGGCCTGCCTCTGCTGAAATCACCCGACTGTGCCCCCGCTTTGCCAGCGCATCACAGGACCAGGGCCTTGGCGCGGCTACGTCCCCCCTTCTGTCCTCGGGCACTTGGGGCTCCTGCCACTGACGGGATGCCGCAGATTTTGTCATTGTGAAAGCAGAATACTCAGAACCAGATCACTTTAGATGCAGCGACCATGGGAGAATGAGTTCTCTGAGTTAGGACACAAACACGTGTCGGGGGCATTTCCGCTTCCTCCCTTCCTTCTCTCCTTCCTTCCAACCACCCACCACTACTCATCCTCCATCCGCCCCTGCACCCCTCCACCCATCCATCCATCCACTCATCCAATACCCCCTGATCATGGACCAGGCTTTGTATTCATTGCTGGGACATAACACTAAGTGAGGAGAGGGGGGTGGAAAGTGGGCTGCATTCCAGGCAGAGAGCTTTTGGGTCTGGATGAACCTGGAGCTGTCTGCTGGGCCGGCACACAACAGTGCCCGGTAAATAGTTCCCGGCTAATAACTGAATGAGACAGTCTCGGCACTGACGTGACCGTCAGCCCAGTCGTCTTTAGACTAGAAAGGCGGCAGTGCGGCTGGAGCTTGGGGACGAGGGTGGGAGATTAGGGCGGAGGGGCCTGGGACCTGGAGGCTAAATGGTCCGAAGAGGGTCTCTGTGGAGGAAGGGCATCAGGCAGTGGCAGAGGGCTGCAGAGGGACGAAAGGGGGCTGGGCTCCGAGGCCAGGCTTGGGGCAGGGCAGGCCCGTGGACGGGATGGAGGAGATCTGCAAGTCACGGGCTCTCAGACGAATGCCAGATGTTACACTAAAAATAACCAAATATGTAATTTTTGTGCTAAATCAGATAGCATCTTCAGCTGGATTCCCGGGCGGGCGGGCGGGCGAGTTGTATCAAGTACCGGAGGCTTAAAAACACATATGGGGGGCTGGAGGAAGGTGGCAACAGAGAGCATTCCACACGCAGAGTCTCCCGGGCCTTGCAATTTGGGACAAGGCCTCCATTGTGAGGCTCTCAGGGACACATCCCCACCCAGCACCTTGGAAGGATCCCTTCTTGGGGAGCAAGAGATGGGACGAAGGGGGGCTGAAAGGAACGCAGAGCCCAGGGAGGGCTGCCCCCTGGGGTGAGGGAGGGCAGGGCTTGCTGGGGCGCTGGGAGAGGCTCATGTGGAGGCAGGGAGGCTGGGATCCGGGTGTGGGCACGCGAGGGGAGGAGAACTGGCTGTGGTGGCGCGGAGGTGGGGTGGGTCCAGGAGCAGAGCTTCCTGAGAGCCTGGGTGGGTGGAATCAGGGAGAACCACTGAAGAATAAAGGATCACTAGGCATTTCCCAAAGTGTGTCTCACGGGACACCAGCTCCATAACTTTCCCATTAAAAAGGGTTCCAGGTCAAGTAAGTTTGAGAAACACTGGCTTGACCACCATCCATCGTGTTCCCCGTGAGCTGCTGGGGTCTGGGGCGCTCCAGGCGGCTGGCCCCGTGGCTCTCAAACTTATTTTCCTGGAAGACAGGCAGGATTAGGCCAAATGTCAGCAAAGAGCCCTGGAGGTTCTGACCGATCCGGTGGGACACGGGTTTTAAGCTGGCCGGGTCAGTGCAGGAAGGAAGGACAGAGGAAGTGCAGATTAGTGCGGGAAAGAGGGGCAGGCGGGGGGCACGTCCCTTCCCTTCACACGCTCGGACAACCTGCCAAGGATGCTTTTGAGAATCAGAGAGGAAAACAGCCCAACTAGGTGAGTTCACCAACCTTCTCGCTCAGATGTGGGGCTGCAGTGCCGTGACCCCCGAGCCCCCGTCCCCCGCTGGCCCCCAGACCCCCAGGCCCCGAGGAGCGGTCTTCCGGCCCTGTAGCACCTACCTTCCTGTCGTTGAACTCCACGTTCTCCCCTTCATAGTCTCCCTGTAAAGACAGAAAGGTGTCTTACTGTCCTGTAACCTTTCCAGACATGCACTCCAGCTGCCCCCGCTACGCAGGTGAGCTAGTCCCAGGACGGAACTTCACATGGTGCGGAAGGGCGCCCAGGCCCCCTCCTCCTAGGATACAAAGTGTCCCGGGAAAGCCCGAAGCGCCCTGCCCTCGACACAGAGACGACGTCCAGGGTGGGAACGCGGTCAAGGTCCTTGGAACTGGTGACACAGAGGAAAGGGGGCTTCAGGGGCTGGAGGGATTGTCAACAGGGTGAACGTGAACCCCACTCTGACAGGAGAGTCCTGGCGTCTCATCCCAGGCCCCAATAGGGTGGTGCCCCCTTCCCTCCCAAGTGTCCCAGGAGGGGCCATGAGTTAGACGATCCCAGTGCATACAGATCGGTGAGCCCAACACTCCCATTCTACAGATGGGAACACCGAGGCTCAGAGGAGAAAACTGAGTTTCCTGGGAGAGACGGCAAAATCCGGTCAGACCTGGGACTTGGATCCAGGTCTCCAAATCCAATGGAAGAGAAGGAGTGTCTAAAGGTCGAGAGCTAGCCCAGTATTCCAACGGGCGACACGGATGACTAGAAGCCTGGCCAACCGGTCCTGAGCGCTGCCGGGCAGATAAAGCTCTGAGGGCTCTGGGAGGTCCGCCTGGAGCCCGCTCCTCTCCCCAGCGCCTTCCGTGACCCCCGCTTCCGGCCCCGCCAGCCCCCTCCAGGCGGGGAGAACTTGACCACCAGGCGGGCACCCGACGCCTGTGGTCTTTGAATGCAGATGCTCTGGGAGCAGTTTAACCAAATTCCCCCGCCCCGAGCCTTCAGGGGCCCTCCCCACCCAACCCAACCTATCCCCTTCCCAGAGCTTTCCCTCTTGTCTAAGACGGCCCCACGATTCCAGCAGCACCTCATTTCTGTAGAGGTCAGGTAGCCGGTGACCTTGAAGGGGGCAGATGCCAACCAGGAAGGAAGCCAAAAAGCCACCCAGCAGCGGCTGAAACGCCAAGTCCTTCTCCGGATTCGAATGCTGGTTATGGAGTAGAAGGCTCTTCCTCTATGTGCAGTCCTAACAGGCTGCTGTCTGGCTGGCAACGCCCCCGGCCCCGGGCCTGACAGATGCTCTTGTTGAATGAATGAATGAGTGAGTGAACGCAGCAAGCCAGGCCCTGGAGAGGGTGGGATGCTCTGGGCCACGCACTGAGACGTGACCTAGGACGGCTCAGGGGTGAGAAGCGTACACGCGCGGGAGGGGCCTGCTGCCTGCCAGAGGCCGAGGTGCAGCCTCGCAGCAGCCGGCATCCTCTGTTTAAGGCATGGGGTCCACAGGGCTGGCTTCAGAAGGATTTATCTCCCCAAATATTTGAACATCAGCTTTGGTGCTTAACGGGGCGTGTGTCCATCAGCTGTACGGAAAATTCATGGATGTAAAATCTCATATTCCCTCGAGATGACCGAGATCCATCATCCCGCTGGAAAGAACCCTGGAAGCAGAGCCAGAGGATCTGGGCTCCACTCCTTGGCTGTGTGCCCGTGGGCAAGTTGCTTGAGCAGCTGCAGCCTCAGTTTCCCCATCTGTAACGTGGGAACAGACCCCACGTGGCGGGGCTTCCCTACTGCTGTGTAAGGGACAAAGATAATGGCGTGCAAGGAGTTTCTAACGTGAGGATCTCGGAGATGCTTTTTGGGGGCTCAGTGGAAGTCTTGTACTCGTCGGTTGTCGGCTGCGAGAATTGATTCCTAAGACAAATGTGGCAGCGAAGCCTGAGAAGAGGGGTGCATCGGCCTCCAGGGGAGGACAGAGTGGTGGTGCAGCCAGGGGTGGAGTAGCCTGCTGTCCACCAGGGCTGGCTTCTGGCCCCAGCTCCTCCACAGGGGCTGTGTGAACGTGGGCGAGTCACTAAAGCTCTCTGAGCCTCCGTGTTTGCACCCGATTAAGTGAGATAAAGCTCCTACTAGACACAGTTCTTTGCATACAGTAGGTGCTCAGAAATGTCGCTCTTTCCCCTTTCCCTTTCAAGACTTAAAGGGATGAATCACACAGGCAGGGAGGCCCTGAAACGTTTCGGCTTCTGTCCCTGACGTCTTCGCAGGAGTGACAGCTCAAAGGCCAAGTAGGGCTGAGCAAACCTGAGTGGCGCAGACGGGGCAGGTGAGCGAGGCGCCTTCTAGGGAGAAGCCGGAAGCGCCAGCCGGGACCTGCGGGGTCTGAGTCCTCCCTCGAGACACTCATCCCGCAACAGGTCAATCACCAAGACAACTCGACTTAACCCCACCCTGCATTTATTGAGCACCTACCAGGTGCAGAGGCTTTCAGGAGATGCATGCATAATGAATGGCGGCCAAACAGTGTTGTCTCTGTGGGACAGGGAGCATGGAGGTCCAGAGAGGAAGGGAGACTCAACGGTGCGGGGAGGCGGGGAGAGGAAGCTCCGCGGGGAGAGGAAGCTCCACGGGGATGTTTTGTTTGCCCCGGGGAGGGGTTGTCCCGGCAGAGGAGGAGGGAAGAGCACCGCAGGCACAGAAGCAACAGCATGAACGGAGGCACAGAGGTGGGAAAACGGCATCAGTTGAGCCCAAATCCTCACAGCGAGCGACGGGGGGCGGCTGAGCATCTTTCCCTCCGAGTCCACGGACCGGGCGGACAGCCCTTTGCTGCCCGGCCCCACCCCCCGTTCGTCCAATGTCTCACCGAAAGCCCTTCTGTTTCTGAATTCCTGCTATAACACCCTCTGCAGCCCTGGCAACTGGGCAGGGCAGGTATTATTCCTGACTTGCAGGTGGGGGCACTGGGGCTCAGAGAGGACAGGGGCTGCCTCTGCTGGTGGCCACAGAGGCGTGAGCGGCCAGGACTAGAACCTGGGTCCCCGGGCCCCCGTGCCTGTCCTCTCTCTCTCCTAGCCTTTGCAGTAACACACATTTGGAACGTTCCAGAGATCCTCTGTCCGGAGCTCCCACACTGCTCAGGCCCCATGGCCCATCCCCAGTGCCCTGCTGAACTCTAGTCCTTGTTTCCATAGAGACAATAAGAAGAGAATCTTCTCTCTCTCTATCCCAAGCCAAGACAACGCGGCCGTGGCCACAGGCTATATTTGTCAGGGGGATACCAGTGGGATTTGCAGATTCGGCTCAGGAAACTGGCCACTTGCTCTGCAGAAATAGATACATCACAGAGCTCTCTGGTCATTCTGCCAGAGCCCGGGCGGGGCGGGGGTAGGGGAGACTGAGCCAGGGCAAGTTCTTGTGGACCAGCTGGCCGTGAAGTTCAGATATGGCCGCGCAGAGTTTCTGCCACAAGTGCCCCTGTCCTGGTGGAATGATTCGGTAAGAATAGATGGCTCTGTGTGTAATTCCGGTCCCCACCTGGGGAACCAGGAAGGGCCGTGAGCGGCTGACATTTACAGGAGCGCCAAAGCAGGAAGCCCCGACCCCAGGATCACGAGCGCTCCCTGGGGGGTGTGGCCCTCGGGGTTTGGAGAATCAAATGACGCACAGAGACGAACTATGTTTGTCAAGGTTACTTACATCGTGCAGTGGGTAGGCTGCCGAGTAAACGCCATTGGCCAGCAGGCTCGTGATGCCTTGAAAACAAAGGCAGAGAGAGCATTACGGACCAGGCCCGTCTCTCCGACGGCTCCGTGTTCAATCAGCGCGGTCGCAGGGCTGTCTCAATCACCGAGAATTTCCTCAAAGCGAGCCACACCTGGTTGCACAGAGCCCGACCACCTTTCTGGGGTTTCCTCCCCGGGTTCGACTAGGAGATGATAAAAACATGCTCTATCGGCAGAATTAGGAAGACGCGGAGGAAACCCCAAGAGGAAGTTACATCTGGGAGGAAGGAGGTACCCCCAAACCTGTGATTCACCAGCTACCCCCGCCTGCTGGAGGGCAAACCTGCAGGTGAGGCAGGGGGACTGTAAGTGGTTAGAAAAGCTGAATCATGAGAAAAATATGGATGGAAAAATTGATGGTGTCAGAAAACACACATACAATTTGGAATTAGATTTTAGGTTGATTGGAAAAGCCAAAGAGGAGGCCTGCGCGCCCCACGCAGGAGCAGAGGCACTTACCGTATTTACCACATTTTCGCCTTTTACTTAAAAGGGCAGAGTCCTTCTTTCTTCCCTCTCCTTGCCCTGTTTATACATCCGGCTATTAGTTACATGCAAAAGGGCCTGAAAGGATCAAAGCTGCATTTGGGGGGCCAAGCTCTCACGCTCACCGTCCAGCAATCCTGGGGAGCAGGGGAACGACGGCCGTGCCCCTTGTTTGCCGCCTCAAGCCCCGCGCTGGGAGCAGGATAAAAATAGCCACACCTGCACCTCCTAGAATCCAGAGGTGTGGCCTTGGGCACCCAGCCCCAGGAGACAGCGTCGTGAGGGGCTAAGGCAGAGCTCGGCCACCCGTGGGTCTGGGGCTTCCCGGAGATCTGATCTTGCGTCGCACACATCCTTGGGGGCCAGTGCCGCCCAGGAGTTTCCACGAAGCCCTGTGCTGGTCACAGAACCCTCTGCCTGGGTGAAGAGGCTTTCTAGGTGGTAAGGGGGTCAGAGTTTTCAGTGGCCTGGCCGGCCCACTCTTGACTACTCTGCTGTGACACTGGTGGGAAAGGCACTCCCTGAAATCCACTTAAAAATAGACCATCTCCTCCGCTAGTGATCTGGAATGGTCAGCGCACCCAGGGACACTTAGAAATCCAAACCGGAGCCAGGTGGGAGCACGTGGCCAAAGCCCCATGAGTGGAAAGTTCAGCTGCAGGAAAAAATGAGCAAGGGGCCGGATTCAGGTTCGCTGGCTCCCACTGTCCCTATAGGATGCTCTCAACACCGTGCTGCCTCTACCCGGAAGCCTCACCCCTCCAACGTCACCTCATCGGAAAGACCTCGGATCACTGGTTCTACGTCCCCCATCACTCCCCATCCCCCTCAACCTGCAAGATTATCTTCTGGTTTACCTTGTCATCTCTCATCTGTTTGCATCCTCCAGAATGGAAACTCCCTGAGGGTAGGGACCTTCCTGGCACAGAGGCTGGTGGGTGACCGAACCCATCAATGGATCTGGAGGTCAGGAGGGCTCTCAGACAAGGCCAGCGTGAAATGGGGTGCAGAGAAGGCCCCTCCATCTCTCTGCTTCGTCACCGGCGCTGGGAACCAGCGCTGCCAGGGAACTGGCCAGAACACACAGCACGGCCCGGGGTGGGGATCTGCTCTAGCTGAGAAGCGCCGGACCCTGGACTCTCTGCAAACCTTCACGGCAACCACACGCGTCTCCACCAGAAGGGACCCTACGGGGACGCTAAAGGGAGACTGAGTTCTGAGATGCATCGCTGGGACTAGACCCACGCTTCTCCCCACCTCTGGTGGCCGGGGCCACCCTGGAGGACCTTGCTCCATCGGGGACAGTTTTCCTGGCCTCCTCTCGACTCCCGAATGTGTGTCCCCCGCCATGACTTAGTACACGGGCTTAGAGATTTCAGGCCCAGAGGGGCTCCACAGGAAGGGGGGAAAGACTGGGAAAAGGCATCACTTTGCCCTGAAACGTTTTGCTTTAGCAAACTCAGCCTGCGGGTGGGCAAGGAACCTGCATGGCGGGGTGGGGGCGGGGTGGGGGGATGGTTCCCTCTGCACGCTCTAATCCAGAAGGTTTGGCACCTGTGGTTGAGGTGTTCTGTAAACCGGTACCCGAGGAGCCCAGCGGGGCCGGTTTTGCGGCAGGTTCCGCCTAAGGGCACACGTCGAGGGGCACCCCCTTCCAGCAAGGCCACGGCCCGGGTGGGGCACCTTCTAGACGGTGTGCGTGTCTGGCTGCTGCTTCAGGCTGCTGCCCCGGCTGGAACCCTACCTACCTCCCCCTGGACTGTGAAGGTCAAGAGAGGGTCAGGACCCCTTGGTCACCCTCCAGTTTCCAGCAGCCAGGACTTACCGCCTCTGCATTGAGAGGCTCCACAGGCCACCGCAGATGCCTCAAGCCAGAGAGGAGGATCCTTTGGTGCTTAAAAGGGCTGTAAAACCGCCCCTTGGTCCCGGAACGGCCCTCCTGCCTGAGACTGTTACACCAGGCTTAAATCAAAACCCTCTAAAAAACCCCAGCCCGGCCACCCGCCTCCCACGGAGAAGATGGAGAGGCAAGATTACACAGCGAGAGGAGCGCTGAGCTCAAGCCCCAAGCACGCCCTTACCCATGCTGTACTTGGCTTTGGTACACGTCGTTCTCTTCAGGATTTCGTAGACCTGTTGTGGAGACAAGGGGGGACCAGAGCTACTCCATCACGGGTCACCAGGAAGGGAGGTGGTGACCGTTTCCAGCGCCAGCCTCCCGCGTCCCCCAAGGATGGGGTCAGGATTTGCGTTCTTGGGGACAAGGTCACCTCGAAGGGCCCACACCGTGCTTGGGCTCAGGAGTACGGGGGTCCTGTGCGCTCTGCTGGTGGGTCTCTGCCCCTTTTGGCTGGGAGGTGAGTTGGAATTCAGAGGTACGAGGACTCCGCTGATAGGACCACTCTCGGGTGTGGCCCTGAATGTTCTAGAAACCTGTGCCCCTTTTACGAACAAAACATTTCACTTCGCCGCCTCAGGAGCCCCGGCTTGGGGGTCTGCCTGCCTGGGTCTGCGTCCTTGTAGCCGTGTGGTCTTGGGCTAACTACCTCGTGCCCCGTGCCTCAGTTTCCCCACCCACAAAACGGGGTGAAAAGAATCGGCCCTGTGCCATAGACGCGTGCGTCAGAGCACTCCAACCCCCCGAGACCTCCCCGAGGTCCCACCCTCCAGTGCCCCCCAGGCCCTGGGCCATCTGACCTTCTCTCCTCCTCTCCGTCCGCCCAGCCCTGTCCCAGCAACCCGGCCTCCTGGCTGCCCCCCTCACTCGCCAACCCTCTCCTGAGGCCACAGGGCCTTCACCCTGGCTGTTTCTTTTGCCAGAAGCGCTTCTCCCCTGAGAGCTAAATGGCTACAGAGCCACCTTAACAAACAGGTCACCGAGCAGCCACCGTCCCTGTTGCTCTGTCTTCTAACTTTGCTCTCTCTCTCTTTTTTTTTTTTTTTGGCCGCCCCACTTGGCTCGGGGGATCTCGGTTCCCCGACCAGGGATGAACATAGGCCCTGGCGGTGAAAGTGCCCAGCCCTAACCACTGGACCGCCAGGGAATTCCCTAACTCTGCTCTCTCGTCCCGGATTACTCCACCCCTGCCATGTGCCTGTTGCCTCCCTCACCTCCCGCCGTCTTGGGCAGACACCAGGTGCTCAGTAACTGACTGATGAATGAATGAATGAATGAATGAATGACCCAGTCAGCTGGCTCTCTCCCCGGCACCTCTTGAATCTAATCGGTGGCCTCATCCTGACCTTGCTGATTCTCCCATAACCACCTCCTCCCTTCCACGTGCAGCCACAGCCCCCCTTCACAACACCCCCGTGATCCCACATCCACCCTCCATCTGCCCTGCCACGACTGGCCACTGGCAGTGATCTTTCTAGGACCTTGCTCCACAACCATCTATGGCTCCCTAGTGCCTACAGGCTGAAAATCCAAGTCCTAAGACCAGCACCTCAGGTCCTTCCCCATTGTTCCTTGCTGATCCCGACTCCTACCCGCCTGCACACTGGGCTGCCCCGATATGCCAGGAGCACAGGGAAGGAGACAGGAGGGTCTGTTATATCTTTGTCTAGAAGGACGTTGGGTCTCCAGACCACAGGGTCCAATTAACCAAGGGCAAAGTTTTGAGTCACCAAAGAGTTTCCCTGGAGCATTGGTGTTTTACAAACAGGCCTTCAGGGTCTCTGGGAGAGAGTGCCCCCAGCCCCAGAGGTAATCGAAGTCATGGATCATTCAGCTAACACTTACTGGCTCGGACAGAATTGCCTTCTGTGACTTGGGGATCACGGTCTGAGCTCAAGTTTAAAGTGGATTCTCCACGAGAGGGGGCCTAGAGCTTCCGTTCACATATGCCCCCCAAACCCAGGCCACCACCCCGACAGCAAGAGTGAATTTACGGGGACTTCCCTGGCGGTCCAGTGGTCAGGACTCCGCACTTCCACTGCCAGGGGCCCGGGTTCGATCCCTGGCCGGGGAACTAAGATCCCACAAGCCACGTGGTGTGGCCAAAAAAATAAAATAAAATAAAACAATAAAGTAAAAAAAGGAGAATGAATTTACGAATCTGCACCCTGCCCTGTGCTTCCAGGAGCATATCCTGGCGGCTCCAGATAATGTACACACTGGGGTGCACATACGTATGGAAACACAGCACGTGCCTCAGTTCCCCCAGCTGGCCATTCCAATTCTCCCCCGTCCCAAAATGACAGAGAAAAAGTGAAACCGTTCGGGCTGGACTGCGTCTGGTTCTCCTGAGCGGTCAGTATCCAAGAGGGAGAACTTACCTCTCCTGGACCACGTGTCAGCCTCGAGCTACACTGGCTGCCGACGTTGTTGCATAAACGAACGAGTTCCTCATTGTTTGTTACAAATTATGAGATTTCATTGCTAATTTCATCAGTAACATGGTCAATAATAAAAACCACAGCAGCGGCTGTGTTCCCGGCGCCGCATCCAGGTTACCCTTGGGGTGGGCGCACGGCTGCCCTTTGAGCAGGACGCCACCTCGTCCCGTTTGCGAGTCGCGAGGCTGGGAGGGGACACAGGGTTGATGGGACCGGGCTCCGTCTGTCCAGGCAGTGGCCTGAGCCCCCCACGCCAAGGCGGCCTACACCGCTCACTGTCCTGTGCCTGGGTGCGTGCCAGTCTCAGGATGAGGCTGTGAGGGGCAGTTCTCTGCTCAAGGTCAAGCGGCCGCCTCCTGCCAGGCCCTGCCCCTCTCCTCGCCAGGCTGGGCTTTCTGGGCCAGGAAGAGAGAGAAGCGGCAGCTTGGCTGCGAGGTTAATGCTTGTTTAGACAGAAGTTGGGTCCCGAGCCGCGTACAGCCCGGCTTGGCTGGCGGACAACTTGGCGGCCGATGGATAAACATTAAACCAATACCTGGAGTAGGGCAGGGCGGCCTGGTCAGATTTCAAGCCACAGTTTGCTCGTCTGGCAAAGCCCTGGAAATCTACCCAAACCCTCTCCCCTTTGCCTACACCACCCCATCACTCCTGCCAGGCCTGCCTGCTCACAAACCCCCAGAGAGATAGGGACGTACAGATGCCACTAAGGCCAAGTGGCAGGGAGGCTGGAGAGGCGTGCTGGGAGCTGCAAAGATGCGGGAACATTTTGAAATAACCCAGCGGGTCTGGAATCCCTCGGCTTCTTCCCCGCTGCCCCACCCTGGCCATCCCCTGCGCCCCTCCCCTCGCAGCCCGCTGGTGTTATTATTCTAATTATTTCTGTCACAGACAGTTAGGGCCCCTTCCTCCCAGAGGAGCTTGGCTGAAATGAGATCATCAAACCCGTTTCCCCGGGGCCCCCTTGCTGGGGAGCTATGGGTTCCCACGAGGGAGCGATACTTACTATCGTGCTCCGGGTTTTGCTGTCGAAAAAGGAATCCTTGTCAGACAGGTCAAATCTGTTGAAAGTGTGGGAACAAAAAGAGCCACAGCTCACTGGAGTCAGCGCTCCCGGTTTCCGAGGCCTTGGGGGACCCCGTCACCCCCATGGGCGGCGACCGTGACATTGACGAAGCTCTGCCCGCACGCCGGGTGTGACCCGACCCTGGGCATTTGGAAGAGTCTGTTCACCCCCTCACCCCTCGGGGAGGCTGGGAGACCCCCGTGGGTGGGAAGTGACCCCAAGGGCAACGGTGGTCAGACCTCCCTGGCCAAGGATCCCTCTTCCTTCCAATGACACCCTCGGGGGCAGATTTTAGTCTCTGCTGCAGCACTCCTGGGGTGATCCCACCATCGGACACTTTACTATTTAAGACAGTCTCCCTATAATTTCCAAATGGTTTCCGTCCTGAGGTCTTGGGCCACGCAGAGATTTCCTAAGGCTTCCTGAAGGCAGAAGGATGTCTCTGGAACACATTCCTCGATGCCCGACACACTCAACGTACAGCCGGGGAGGGCGGCTCGGGGTTGGGGGTGGCCCAGAGCCTGGAGGCGAGCCAAGCCCGGCAAGGCAGGGGCTGCCAAGGGAGGCGGCCCGGGCCCGGGGGGGGTCACGGAAAGAGGGCGTCTCCCTCGAATGCGCGGGGGCCCGGGTCCTGGCGCTGGTGGGAGGAGCTGGGCCGGAGCCACTTCCTTCTCTCTTACGTCCTATCCCCAGGAGGATGGGGAAACAGCGAGGGAAGCATGTGGCCCCGGCCCTGTGACTAATGCCCCGGCCAGGGCGGAAGCCCCAGTTCTGAGCGGAGGCTCTTCGCGTCTCGTGGGACCAGGGGTGTCCAGGAGCCTCCCACCCCCTAGAGCTCGTCATCTTCGCCCCACAGGATTCCCAGATGCCAAGCTTTCTATTCCCACCCCTGTCCTCCTCCGGCTCTGCCCAGGGAGGCCCCACGGAGGCCTTGCAGCTGCCGCTGACCCAGGCGGCTATGCCTCATTGCCCCTCAGGAGCCCGGGAGGAGGGAAGGTTCCAGGATAGGTGCAGCCCTGCCAGGCAACCGCACTGGCTGCGAGTCTCTGGGGCCCCAGGGCTCCAGCTGGGGCTGCTTTTCGGTTCTTGGCTCCCAGAGCTCGGCAGCCTTCGGGAGGTGCAGCTGACCAGACCCAACTCCTCGGGACACATCCCAAGAGGGACAGAGCGGGACAGGGGGAGGGCACCCAGACCACTGCTTTGGGGCTTTGATCCCAGGCCCAGGCCTTCCCTCACATGGGCTCAAGCTAGTTTTCCCAAGTGTCACCCAGCAGGACAAGGCTTGTTGTCCCCTTAATTCCTCAGTTAATAATGACCTTGGAAATTACTTCCAGGGCCTCTTCGGTGCTCAAGAACCGCAAGCTCTTAGGCGAATACGCTCCAGGGGCTGAAATCCCCACTTCATTGGGGGTTGGAGAACTCCCTCTGGCCTCAGAGGACCACGTCCAACACGAGGTGGAATCACACCACACAGCGGGGGGCCCTCGGGAAGGGGTAAGCGGGTGGTGGTGGGGGGGTCCCCACTTACAGGTGCTGCTTCTCCCGGGAGAAGGGATAGGAGAGCCTCTTTGTGGTCTGGGGTCTGTGCTCCGCCACCTTGGGCTGGATGGGGTCCGTGATCTTCTGGAGCACAGAGTTGATCTTTTTCAGGAGGCCACGGGTCTCATTAATGTGATACAGCTGCGGGCGAGGCAGGGAAGGGGGACGCGTGTCATCTGCTGAGCCATGACTCTGGGAATCTGTTCTGAGACGGGCAGGGAACTAGCCCCCCGCCACAGAGACGGCCCGGCCTGGGAACAGGGGGTGGGGATGGGCCACGATGCCCCCTCCACGCCCGCGTTTCCAGATGAGCCTGAAAGCTCAGAGTTTCGGGAGATCCCCGCCAAAAGGGCAATTCTAGTACATTCCACAGAACTTCCCCCAACTTCACTCTTGTTTAAAAAGAGGTAATCCAAAGGATTCTGGCGGATTTGAGACGCTGGGAGCTGACTTGCTCCGGAGAACAGCTTCGTCCCCCTCCTTCTTTCCTCCCCAAGGACAAAAGTAAACCCCGACGCCTCGCTAAGCTCCTCGGACGCACTGGCAGGCTGCTTCCCAGCCTGAAGTTGTCAGAGATTGAGAAGAAAAACCCCAGCAAGCGAGGAAACGGCATTAAAATGAGTCTGATAAATTAGCTGAAATACTGAAAGTAGGAACGGTCAGAGCGGGAAGTTTCGCTGTGTTTGTAGCTACGAGAAGTTCCCGGGCTCCTGTGGCATGTCTGGGGGAGCGGGTTATGCTCTCCGCCCGCGGGACCCGGGAGCCCTCCCGCCCTCCCGGGGGTGGCTGAAGCTCCCCTGGGCTTTCGTATCGACTCAGACCCTCCCGATGACGCTTTCCCGCCGGGCATCCCTGAAACGACCCCTGTGGGGTAGGAGCGCCACCACTCACCTTCTTCGTCGGCATCTTCAGTTTCAAAAACTCAGCCTCTCTGCACAGCACGTTCCAGGGTGCGTGGATTTTTACAAATCCAACCCCGTGGATTTTCGTCTAGAAAGAGGGGAGAGGTCCTTGGTCAGCGTGGGCAGATGTTTGGAGCTGAAAACCATTTTCACCTTCGGGGGCGACTACGGTTTACCGGGCAGCTGCTGCTTCTGCCTGCCGCCTCGTGGCTCCTCTGACGGCGCTTCGAGGCACCGCTAGAATCCCCTCCTTCCAGACGACAGAAGCAAGCTTCGGGGCTGAGAGGGCTCCCCCGGGTCCCACGGGAATGATAAACAGCCGGGAGGGTGCCTGGAGGGAGGTCCCAGATCCCACAGCACCTGGGAAGTTCTCAGAGGGGTAGCCGAGGGGCCCCAGAGCAGCCCGAAGACCTTCCACAGCTGAGAGCCCAGGCCCTTCGACTGAGTGGATGTACTCGGTGTCTCCGGGGCGCCCAAGCAGAGATGAGGAGGTGATGGTGAAGATGGTCCCCTCTGGGCATCTCTGTGGGGTCTGGACCCGGCCACCCTCCGGGTTCCCTGGGTCAGCGCTGCCTTTATCCTAATGTGCGAGGACTCGAGGCAACCCTGCATTCGAGTCCAGCCCCCCCTCCCCCACTAAGCTGCTGGGAACTTGGACGAGTCATTTCTGGTCCAGCGTGTCTGGACGACAGGACTGGGCAGCTGAGGGTCCCTGAGTGCTGCCCCTCCAGGAACTGCACAAGCTAAGAGCTTCGAGAACTGACTCCAACGAGCTCTATGGGAAAGGCAGGACCACTGCCCCCCTTCACGGAGGGGAACACTGAGGCTTGAGAGATTAAGTCACCGCCTAGGTTCCTCAGAAAATTAAAACTAGAGCCACCGTATGATCCAGCCATCCCACCTCTGGGTAGTTATCCAAGGAAATGACATCAGGCTCTGCACCCCCATGTCCACTGCAGCGTTACTCACGACAGCCAAGATACAGAAACAACCTAAGTGTCCTTGGACGGATGAATAGATCAAGAAAGTGTGGTAGACATATGCAGCGCAGTATTATTCACCCATAAAAAAGAAGGAAACCCTGCCATTTGTGACAACATGGATGAACCTGGAGGACATTCTGCTATGTGAAATGGGTCAGAGAGACAAGCATTGCGTGGTATCACTTATATGTAGAATTAAAACAATGCTGAGGGCTTCCCTGGTGGCGCAGTGGTTGAGAGTCCGCCTGCCGATGCAGGGGAACTGGGTTCGTGCCCCGGTCCGGGAGGATCCCACGTGCCGCGGAGCGGCTGGGCCCGTGAGCCGTGGCCGCTGAGCCTGCGCGTCCGGAGCCTGTGCTCCGCAGCGGTAGAGGCCACAGCAGTGAGAGGCCCGCATACCGCAAAAAAAAAAAAAAAAAAAAAAATGCTGATTTCATAGAAACGGTGTAGAGTAGAATGGTGTTTGCCAGGGGCTAGGTGGCGGGATGGGTACAGGTCAGAGGGTACCAGCTTGCAGTT
Source organism: Physeter macrocephalus (assembly GCF_002837175.3). Classification (NCBI taxonomy): domain Eukaryota; kingdom Metazoa; phylum Chordata; class Mammalia; order Artiodactyla; family Physeteridae; genus Physeter; species Physeter macrocephalus. Next base: position 1,075,211 of record NC_041231.1, on the reverse strand, counting down.
ATAAGGTTAAGTTATAAGATTAAGTTTTGAGGACCTAATGAACAGCAGGGTGACTCTAGTTACTAATATGGTATCGCATACTTGAAAGGTGTTGAGAGATCAAAGTGTTCTCAGCGCGCGCGCACACACACACACACACACACAGAGTTAACTGTGTGCGGTGACGGGCGAGTTAATTACCTTGATCTGGGTAACCATTCCACGGTGTCTATGTGCATCAAGTCATCACAGTGTAGACTTAAAATATACACAATTATATTTGTCAATTACTCCTCAATAAAGTTGGGGGTGGAAAGTCGGGGCCTGGCATCTTGCAGCCGGCGGGCGTGGGAACCCGGGTTCACATGCAGGCCATACACACTCTTAATCGTGGGTGAGACCACACACATCCTAACAACTCTCTATTTTTCTGGTTTTCTCTGTTCCCCTTACCTTTCGTGTTTAAGAGACCCTTTATTGAGCGAATAGCATCAAAGCGGCGATGACACGTTTCCCCATCTAAGACGCAGGTAACACCCGCAGACTTCCCAATCACCCTGAGATAACTGGGGTACCCCATTGCAACAAAAAGCAAAGAAACACAACATTCCCCTCAGACAGAGCCGCCCTATGGCAGCGGGGTCCTCAGTCCACCAGACGTCTCAAGGGGACCCCCAGGGGCTTGGAGCCCACGCTGGGCCCCCCGGTTGAGGTGCCACGTCACCTTTCCACAATTCCGGGGGTTCCTGGCAGAAGGGAGCCAGGCCACGGCAGGGGGTGTGTGGCCGGCAGTCGGGACTCAGTGTGGGGCTGACTCGGGTCTGCGCTGGGCTCTGAGCCCCAGGTCCCGTCACCAGCCTCAGAGTGTACACAGCTCATGGGATCACTGCAGGTTTTTGGCAAAAAGCAACGGAGTCAAAGTCACTTGGGACTGATTTTTTTTTTTTTTTTGCGGTACACGGGCCTCTCACCGCTGCGGCCCCTCCCGTCGCGGAGCACAGGCTCCGGACGCGCAGGCTCGGCGGCCATGGCTCACGGGCCCAGCCGCTCCGCGGCACGTGGGATCCTCCCGGACCGGGGCGCGAACCGGCGTCCCCCGCATCGGCAGGTGGACGCGCAACCGCTGCGCCGCCAGGGAAGCCCCTTGGGACTGATTTTTAAGAAAAACTCCTCAGTGGTCCAAACACACTCGTCCGGCGCCCTCCTCGGTCCCCAGTGAGACGTGGGGCTCCTGGTCGTCCACGTGGAGAGCCACAGACGGCTCTGCCCGCACCCTGCCTGGGCAAGGGGACCCTCCCGGACGCCGAGCTCCACGTGGGGCTCCGGCCTCCCCTCGAGAGAAGGGCCACACCTGCTGGGAGAACTCCGGCTCATCTCTCCATCTCTGATGCAGGGGCCCCCAGGCCCCCTACAACCAGAAGAGCGAGGCTCTCCCCGGGGCCTCAGTGTCACCGCACAGGCCTCGTCTATGTGGCCCCAGCAGGCAGGCGAGTCCTGTCCGGAGCCTCCCAGCTCACTGGCCCTGCTGCCCACGTCGGGGCAGTGCAGATGCTCCGCGGGTCCACTGAACGAGCGGATGAAGTCCCCTAACAATGAGGAGGAGGAGGAGGAGGAGGAGGAGGAGGAGGAGGAGGAGGAGACCCACCGGGCGCTCACTACGTGCCAGCGCCTGCTTCAGGCATCTGTGCGTATTAACTCATTTAACCTCACGACAGGCCCGTGGGGGTGATCCTGCCGCTGTCCTCACCTTGGAGCCAAGAGGTTCACACTCTGCAAGTTCACCGTGAGTGTCCAGGGCAGGCTGCAGCCAATGGCCACAGACTGGGCAGCTTTAACAACACAAATTCATTCCCTTCCAGTTCTGGAGCCAGAAGTCTGTGATCAAGGTGTGGGCAGGGCCGCGCTCTCTCCAGAGGCTCCAGGGGAGGGGCCCTCTCGCCTTGCCCAGCCGCCGGGGACCCCAGGCCTTCCTTGGCTTGTGGCCACATCACCCCAACCTCTGTGCCCCTCTGCACAAGGCTTCTCCCCCGTGTGGCTCTGTGTTTCAAGTCTCCCTCTCTTTTCTCTTCCAAAGACACCTGTCATGGGGTTTAGTGTCCACACGAATCCAGGATGATCTGGTGCAGAGATCAGTAACTTACACCTGCCAAGACCCTTCTTCCAAATAAGGTCCATTTGCAGGTTCCAGGAGGACAGCTTTTGGAGCTGCCACTTGGCCCACGATACTCGCCATGAAGCAGCAGGTCAGAGCCCCACAGCGCTTGGTGCAGGGAGCTTATCAAAGTGGCTGGAAGCTTTGCAGAAGCAGGTCCAGGACCAGGGTGCTTGGGCACACGGACCAGACGCGCGGGCTCGAGGCACGCCGGCTGGCGTGAGGCACACCTGCAGGGAGCCTGGAGCCCGACACCACGGCCCAGGGCTGGGGACTCAGCGCGCGGGCTTGGGAACGGACGCGTGGACCAGTGTGGACCAGGGGAGGCAGCCCGGGGGCTCAGGCGAGGGGAACCCACACCTTCCTGCTGCCCTCAAGGGGCAGGTCGGGTGGGCACCGGGGGAGGCCATGGATTGGGCGGCCTGGGTCCCAGTCCTGGCAGGCTGCTGTGTTGTCTCCAGCAAGTGACTCAACCTCTCTGAACCCCCTTCTGCTCCTCTGCAAATCTCTGCGGTACAAGACTCGCTTCACCGCTGGGGGAGTCCCCGATGCTCCTGGCACTTCCGTCCAGCCCCGTGGCTGGGGCTATGGCTTCTCTCCGTGACCTTGAGGCTGCTGAGACCACGCCTGCTGGACTCCTTTGGCTGAGAAGCTTGAAGCCGCCTCCCCAGCTCCAGGAAGCCCCGGGGGCACCATGAAATGACCGAGAAGTGACCATGGACGGCCCCGTGCCGCAGACCCCCTCTTTCCCGTTACGGCCCAAGTTTATTTCTGGGCGCACCGCTCAGCCGCGTGCAGAGACCCAAAACACATTCTTCCGAGTCCGTGGAGAGTTCTCTCGATGGTGGTCAAGGACCAGTGCCCGGGCCGGCCTCCCTGGGAAAACACGCTCCGCTGTTTACGGGAGCAACGGGGTCCCTCCCAGGGAAACATCTGGCAGGACTGGGGAAAGGGGTCGTGGGACCGGTTGGACAAGAACACATATGGGATGTCTTAAACCTTGGTGCCCAGCCTGACAGCAGCCCACCCCTGCAGGAAGAAATCGTGAGATGCCGGGTCCCCTCCCTGAGCCAGATGCCCCGGAGCCGTGGGTTCTGTCCTGACCCTGGTCCCTCCGGTGTGGGGAGGTTGGAGGCCACAGAACTGCCGGGGCCGCGCGCCACGGTGCGGGCGTGGGGAGGGCCAGGCGTCAGGGGCCCGCAGTGGCCTGCCGCCAGATCCTGGGCAAAATCAATCAATAAAATAAATGTCACATCTTAAAGTTGTTGAAGACCTGAGAAGACCCAGAGGAGCAACCAAGACCGTGCCATCCCAGGGGTTTCTACCGATGCAGACACTTGGGCTGCAGGGCGGAGGGAGGTTTCTGCCCCAGGCCCGCCCAAGATGGGGAGTCTAACAGAAGACCCTCCCCCATGGAGCCGGACCCCCATGAGATGACACTTTCAGGTGACCCGGAAAGGGTTCCCTCCTCCAACCCTGGGAATTACAAGGAAGGCCGTCCTGGTGCTGGGCAGGAGAAGGAGGGGATAAGGACCACCCCGAGAAGTCCTGGTCCCAAAGGCCACGGCCCCAGTGGGTCTGGGCACCTCAGCCTGTGACCTTGGCTCAAGGTGGTTCTGTCTATAATGCCCTCAGATGTGACGAATGCAAGCCTTTCTGGACAAAGGCATCTTCCTCCCGGGCTTGGGGAACTCCGCCCCCCCCCCCCCATCGTGGGCTACATAAGGGTGGTGGCCAGTGGGCAAGGGCGCCAGGCCCACCAGGATGGAAGACAACCAGCAGAGTGACCCCCTCAGCCTTGGGATTCGGGGAGGATTAGATGGATAATAAATCAGCTACGCTCACCTTGTTTAAAGAAATAAACCTCAAGACAGAAAGGTTCTGCGAAGGACAGGAAACTATTAAAAAATGACACAGCCAACTTGGAAAAGAACCAAACAGAACTTGCAGAGATTAAAAAAGTGTCATAATGAGAAGTGAAAATTCAACAGACACGTTTGAAGGTACTTGACCTCTCCAAGGAAAGGGAGACACATGGGCGTATAGCAGGGAGACGCCGGTAAGGTATGCAACCCTCCACAACGCCCCTGCTCTCAGGAAGAAAAAACCAACCCTGATCTGTAGCTGCAGCATTTGCCAATTTCCACAGTGTAAATACTCCCGCCATGGCCTATTTCAAGCTTCCAAAGTTGTTAACACCCGGCTGGCAGAATTCCTGATGAGCCAGAAAGAGCTGACTCCGGCACACCACGGGCCTAGAGACACAGGGGGATGTCAGAACTGCAGTCAGAGTGGCAAAGATTTTAGCCCGACTACTTGGGACCTGGGCAGAGCTGCCCTTGGGGAACTTTAAAGACATGACTCTTAAAAAGCGTCCAGAATTTACTTTATAGCACGTATGCTTCCACAAAACCAAGACAGGCCCAAAGGAAGTCAGGTGGGGTGTGTAAAAGCCTCGGCACTCAAGACTCAAGAGACATAAAATCTTTAGGGCCAAAGAAATGAATGCGTAATGGTGGAACTGTGGCGAAATGAGAGCTTCAGGACTAGACAATGGCCCCTAACATCCCACCGTAGGAGAGGCTCACGGCAGAGGCACTAGGCCTGGGGATGGGAGTGGGGGAGCTGAAGACCACATGGTTCAGGGCAAAGAGCGTGACGTTGGGAGCCAGGACCCAGGTTCAAGTGCTGGCCCTGCCCCTGTTGGGCCTGGTGGCCTTGGTCTCCTTGCCCCGCCTCTCAGAGCCTCAGTTCCTTCCCTCTGTAAAGGGATCTGAGCCCTGTGCCACATGGCAGGTTAGGGCGCCCACACCTGGTGGGGTGGGGTTTGCTTCCAAACCGACAAGTCCCTGAGAATGTCCTGTGGCGCCTTTGTCCTTATACGTGCAGACGTCGGGATTAGACCTCAGGTTCCTCAAAGTCAAGGACCCCCACCTCAACGCCCAGCCTGCGAGGAGGGACCGCTCCTCTGTGCTTTTGTCACCAAGGTTATCCGAGCCCGAGACGCCCCAGAAACCACTCACATGCCTGCAAAGCCTCAGCTGGAAACTGCTGGAAACATGTCCTCCTGCCTGTCCCATGACCACCCCTCCAGCAGGAAGGACGTGTCATCGCCTCCATTCTACAGATGGGAAAACTGAGGTCCACAGCGGGGGAGCCACTTGCCTGAGGCTGCTCTGCCAGGAAGTGGCTGAGCAGGGTCTGGACCTGCACACGTGGCCCTCACAGGGGCCAGGCGGGGTCTGAGCCTCACTGGGAGCTCAGATATACTCACCACCTGACGGCGCATCCCAAAGCTTGCTGTGGAAGCAGCACCCATCCTCCTGCAGTCAGTTCCTCACTTGCTTTTCAAAAGCAACATCCACAAAGATGGGAAACAGATGTCACGACGGCCCACACCAGCTTCGGGTAGGAACACGGAGAAACAACAGCCCACCAGCCCCGGGGCGAGGAGAGGAGCCCCGAAGAGCAGCATGAAAGCAAACTGATTTTACAGGGTTCGCGTGTCCACGGCCTTAACAATTCTGCCAAGGCTGGGGTCAAGTTCAACTTCAGGGCAGTGCGGGCCTCGGTCACCCCCAGCACACAGCCGGCATTTTAGTGTGTGGCCTTCCTGGCAGTGGCCAAGGGACATAAATAACGTCCCAGCTTTGAGGCCGGACCTGAAAAATGCTGATGGATTTCAGTTGCAAGGAAACGTGTTGGCCACAAGCTGCTCTCGTCCGTTTACTGGGAACCCTGGAGGCTGACCCCACTGCCGTTGGGGGGTAGGGTGGGAGGAGGGTCTCCTTGAGAAGGAAGGCCTGGGCCGCCTGTCTCCACGACCTTTTCCTCCCTCACTTCCTATCACGTGTGTCGTCCCAGGGGGTCTCTGACGTGACACCCCTCTTGGACCCTCATGCGTGAAACCGACTTTGGGGGCCGTCCTCTGGATCAGGCGCCAGACCCCAACTTGACACCCAGGGCCCCTCTCTTGCAGGGAAGCAGTGTTCACATTGGGCTCCTCTGAGCCGGCGGTGCCCGGGGGCGGGTGGGAGAAGTGGGGAACCTATGGTTAGAGCCTGTCGGCCAGGCTCAATCTCTATCCATCCTATAATGAGGGTTACGAGCACGTATCTTCCAGACCCATCACTTCCCTCTCCACGGTTCTTGGCCCAGCGTACCCAGTACGGGGGTCTCTGTCTGGGGCTACCTCTGGGGCTCTGAACAGTGGATCAGGGGCTTGCGTGGGTGCTGGGGGCCCCTTCCCTGGGATGTTTCTGAGGGCTCCTGGGGAACAGGCTTGCGGTCTCCTCACACCTCCAAGGATGGTCCAGGGTCGGCCGCTTCATACGCCCTGGGAGCAGGTTAGAAGCGCAGTGTGAAAGCACGCAGACCTGCCGAGTCAGAGCCTGCATCGTGGCAGGACCCCACGGGGTTCCCGTGCACGTCCCGGGCCCTGCACCGAGGCAGCCAGGCCGAGGCTTTGTCCCCCGCAGACCACCTGCCCTGCTCTGCCCTCCAACCACGAGCCATGCCTCCCCCACCCACTGCTGTACCTCTAGGGGTCCTGCATGAGCCACCCCACTCCTGGGATAACACCCCTGTGCAGAGTCTCAGCTCTGTAGCGCGGTGAATGGCACCCCCCAAAAGAGACGTCCACATCCTAACTCCCCGTATCTGTGAATGGGACCTTATTCGGAAATGGGGTCTTTGCAGATGTAATCAGGTTAAGATAGGGTCATACTGGATTAGGGTGGGCCTTAAGCAGAATGACTGGTGTCCTTATGAGAAGAGGAGAGACGTACAGAGGAGGAGGCCACGTGAAGACGAGGCACAGGTTGGAGGACGCGGCCACAAGCCCAGGAACACCCGGAGCCCCCAGAAGCTGGAAGAGGCGAGAGGAAGGCTCCCCTAGAGGCTTGGGAGGGAGCACGGCCCTGCTGACACCTTGACTTTGGACTTCTGGCTTCCAGAACCGGGAGGGAATCAACTTGCGTTGTTTTAAGCCCCCCCAAGTTTTGGTCATTGGTTCCGGCAGCCCCAGGACACTCACTGTTCTGTGTCCCTAAGGACCGCCCCCCCACCGTGCCCTCAGCCAGGCCCGTCTTCCACTGGTCATCACGGGATGTCTTCACAACAATAAACCTCCTGACTCGGGAGAAAGGCTCGCACGGCACACAGGGGCCCCATCCGTGTGGGGCTCGTGGCCCACGCCGCCCGGGAGCGGCTCAGTCTCACACACCCGCTGGCCCCTGGGGGAGCAAAGGCAGGTCACACGCCTCTGTGCAGCTGGTGACTTCCACGTGCCGCCTGGTCATAGCCGGGCCAGCAGAGAGCTGAGGAGGGGTTCCCAGGTGCTCAGGAGGCCTTATTTAACTGCCTCCCCCTTTTCTCTCGCTCTCACTTTCGTTTTGCTCTCCACGCCCACCCCTCCACCCCCATCCAGCCTTTAAAGCAGCCTCTCAATGTTGGCTCGCCGGGGATATTGGCGACGTCGGGGGACATTTCTGGTTGCGTTTAGGGATGCTGCAAAATACTGAACGCCGGCAGTGCCAAGGCTGAGAAATTCTGCTTTAAAGCAACGATTCTTCGTCTTTCGGGCGTCATTGTTTGAGTATCTGATGGATTCCACGGATTTTTTTCTCCCCAGGAAAGTGCACAAAAGTCCCTAAATTTTGCTTCGAAGTGGGTAAGATTGTGCGATTGGGCTCTCTCTCTGAGGCTATCTTGTTCCCCAAGCTGCAAACCCTTCCACTCCTTGTAATCAGAGCACACCCCGGGAATGAGTCATGAGCCGGGCATCTCTCTGCTAATCTCACTGGCAGGAGACCGTATACACCCGCAGACTGCACGCACCCCGCCGGTCGGCCCCTGAATAGATTCTGGTCTCAGGTGAGCAGGTGAAAGCAACAGGCTGCAGCGAACGAAGGTCCTTTCAACAGCCTCGGGGCCTAGTTCACCTCAGAGGGAAGCTTGGGATTGCAAGGGCCCATGGGAAACTCGGTTATGATCTGAAAGACTACAGCAGGAAGATGGTTCACACTCAACTCCAGCTGCTTTGAAACCTTGAACTGTCTAGTTTATGCCACAGTAATATCTTCATTTAAAAAAGACCCAATCTGCATGAAGAACCTAGGGACAAGATGGGAATAAAGACACAGACTTACTAGAGAATGGACTTGAGGACGTGGGGAGGGGGAAGGGTAAGCTGGGACGAAGTGAGAGAGTGGCATGGACATATATACACTACCAAACGTAAAATAGACAGCTAGTGGGAAGCAGCCGCATAGCACAGGGAGATCAGCTCGGTGGTTTGTGACCACCGAGAGGGGTGGGATACGGAGGGTGGGAGGGAGGGAGACGCAAGAGGGAAGCGATATGGGAACATATGTATATGTATAACTGATTCACTTTGTTATAAAGCAGAAACTAACAC